>NC_134396.1:56315601-56467117 GCF_035582795.1 Mycteria americana
GGTTGAAGGTCAGGTAGAGTTTGTTCTGGGTTTTACAGTATTTATTATTGCATAAGAAGGTTGTGTCCTACTTCTCATGGGGGTCTGGCTAAAGACTACTGATGTGATGGAGGCATGCTTCCTGACACAAAAGAAACCCTACTGGAGACAGAGAAAGGCAGTGCTGCATACAGGTCCCTGTACCTGCTATGTGTCCATATTTACATTTGGGAAATATGTACTCTAGAAAGGTCTTTAAAATCCTTCCAGTATATCCAAACTGCAGGAATTTTGCAAGGGCTCGATGTGAGATCTCTGATAACATAGCTTTGAGATGATCCTACTCAGTAGCAGGAGTCCTCAAGAGTACAACCAAAAAGCGATAGAAGATAACAGTAGAGGTCCTGAGGATACAGGCACAAGGGGGTAACAGGAGGCCAGGAGTGGAAGCACAAATCGCAAATGTTCAGCTACTGGTCAGTTAAAGGAGTGCAGCCTGGAGAGCTGGGGAAATTGGTTGTAGGGCATGACAAAGAACAAGGAATACGTATCCCAGCTGTAAAAAACCCTTATATCGTAAAAAAGCAGGAGATAACAAGGAGGTGTCAAAGATGGTCACAATCTCTAGAAGAATGGAGCGGGGGAAGAAAAGAAAGAGAATTGCTACCGCTGCTACTTAGTCACAGCAGGTTCCCCTCAACTTAGGTAGACAGGGAGGGCTGCTTTTTGGCTTACTATTCAGCACATTTTGCATGTGTAATGTGTCTTTACTATGTCACTGGGTAAAGTCAAGTCGGACTTTACAGAGCAGTGTGAGTGTGTGCGTGCGTGCATGTGTGCGTGCATGTGTGCACTTTCTGCTCCAGCCTGCCCACACAACGAAGTGATTGATACCCCAGCACTGAGTCAGAATAAACTCAGATGCAACTACTCACTTGAATGAATATGAGAATTTCAGACCTCCACTCCCTCCCCCAGTTTATTTGGTCTACTCTTAAAAATCTCAGCCCGTCAAAACATGACTGCATGTATGCATTTATGCACACAAATAGTCCCAGGAAAGTTAAGGGAACGGAGTGCTGCTTGCTCTCCCACTAGCACATTTGATGGAAGACAAATATCTCCCTTTCTCTGCACTTTTATTCTTGCTTTATCTGACATTTGTATTTGTTCCTTGCTTGGTGCTTCCTGCCCCACGTATTTGTACATTGCACACAACAGTGCAGTTTCAGTCCAGTATAATTAATTGAATTGCTAGAGAAGTATCTGAAACAGAGAGTAATGGTTGTGCTGTAGAGAAAAAGAACCAATTAAAACATGGAAGAAAAGTACTAGGGTATGTACAGTATTTCTGTTTTATTTTCTCTTTTAAGGTTAGGGTTTGTCTAATGCTCTATTTTTGTTCAGCATAGAATTAGAAGATTTGTGGGTGGAGGAGAAACAGTCCATACAATGATGTGTGGATACTGTGTTATTCTTGGGTTTTGGCATAATGTCTCAAAATTAATTGAAATTTTAGCTTAAGAAGTGCTGTGATTTGAATTGAAAACTGAAAGATTTAGTAATTAGTACAAAAGTACTTAGAAAAGTACTGACTTGTACTTTTGAGTATTCTGGCAAAAAATTAACTTTTTGATATGGTTCATTTTCTGCCTTTTAAAACATCCTGTGTGCTTGCACACTAACTGCTCTCCTACATCATCACAGTGCAACAGATTACAGTGCTGCAGTTCGGAGGTTGTCCCAATAGTTTCACACTACATTTACCCCCGGTAGAAGTCCAAAGTAGCCTGTACCTTCCTGTGAACTCAGTCTGGAGAGGCAGTCAATAAACTGCCTAAAGTTTGGGGACAAAAGCCCAGGTTGCTACATTAACTCCAAATTATGTCATTAGCAGACTGTAAACCTGTATCTCCAGTCTATTAGAAAAGTATCACCGTGTATATGCCACTCAGCTGGAGGCGGTCTCCCCTGTCCTCTTAAAATTGTCATTGCTAACAGTAATGCAGAGGAGGTGTGAACGAGCACAAATATGAAAGCAATGTGTAGCACAGATACTCAGTTAAAAACAAAATTACTTTGGTGCAGACCAACTTCTGGGAAAATGACTGTTTTGTGAAGTATGCAAGCTAGGCCCTGTGAATGACAAAATCTGATAAATTGTCACGCATGCCATATGTTATGGCCTTGGTTCAGAAGCTCCCCAGAGGCAAGCTTTGAGAAACAGATCATTGCAGGACTGGACAAATTTCCCTCTTTCCTATTCCTCCTCAATTCTCAGCAGACCCAAAACGATTTGCAGAAGAAGGTCAAATTTGGCAGTGGCTTTAGATTAAAAACAAAAAACAAAAAAAAAAAAACCCAACAGAAAACATTGCTGGGAAGCATAAATGTTGGGTGATTTCATTTACATATATCTCGGAATTAATGGCTTCTTTAGCAGAAGTTTCACTTGGTGTTTTTAAACAGCATTAAGACTTTAGTTAGAAATGATACATTTCCTTATAAATTCACAAATGCTAACTGCAAAGGTTCTAAAAAGGGTCAACTGGCTAAAAATGGAAAGAGGAGACTCTTTGAGTGAAACACAAATGGTTTCCTGGCTGAACACTAAAGAGAAAAAGCTCTCTGAGTGAGCTGAAGTCACCAGTTTTAAGATTTTTATTTCAATCGAAATGTCCCAGTTTATGCCAGACCAATATTGAAAATATGCTCTGTCAAAACCTGAGGGGCCGCAGATGGTCCCTGTGTAAAAGGGACCTCTAGGATCCCGAGTGACCTCGGGACTTTCTTTGCATGAGATAAACATAAAATACAGCAGTGCTCCTGTGAAGCTAGATCAGCAGTATTATCCTTTTCAAAAATTGTGCTTAGTCCCCACTTTCACAGTACTGACTCAGCTATGCTCGTATTTATTAGTTACTTTTAGTAGTATTCCATATGAACAATATCTTTAAGGAATAATTTCATGTAATATTCCAGAGTAGAAGTTACTTGTCTTTCATCTCATGCTTTTACTTACCAGCTGCCACCAGTGTAGCCTCGAAACCAGTATGATTTCATAAAGGATTTCCAGAGAAACAATGACTTCTTCTACTCCCACAAATGTAACTAGGGAGCAAGAACCAATCTGCAGTGAATAACATTCGTTATAGTTGAACTTTGCCTTTGACATCTAACTGCACAATTGCATATTTAATCTGAAGTACCTAGAAACACCAGGCTAATTATATTCCTATGAAGAACAGCATGCCAAAGTTAAAGAAAAGCCTGTTAGAAATTCAAGAGAGGTCTGCTTCCTCCATACCTTGCTCATTTTCTCCTTCCCATTTCTCTGTTGCAGACTCTTAATCTTTACACTATTCTCTGTAACAAGACTAGCATTAAACAAAGGGAGGGCACATAATCTCTTGACTGTAGAAGTGGAAATAAAACTTGTTTTGTCCTTTGCTGTAATTTGGGTATAATTGCTGGGAAAACATGGAGTTCAGCCATTCTAAACAGCCAGTAGCATTTGCCATTGGCTACATCGTTGTATAAAGTGATCAAAACTGCAGGTGAAGGAATCCAGTCAGGTACTCATTTGGGTCTTGTAAGTTCAGATTTAACTCAAAGAACTGTACTAAAAACCAATATAGTGATTACAATATATTGCAAAGGAAATACTGCATGGAAAATTTCTGTTATAACCTTATTTTTCATTCCAGACTGTTCTAATGAAATGCCTTAAAGCTATTGGAGCGTTCATAAAGATGAACCGTACGAGAATCTGGAGAATTCCCTTCATAATTATAAATTGCTTTTTAGTAATTCATTCACATTGCAGTAGAAGCTGGTAAGTTTATTTTGATGTTAATGCATAGGAACTGTTGTACTAAATCAGATATGAGCCATAATTAGTTGAGTGCACTGTGTCTTAGAATGACTAGATTCAGATATATTTGATAACTGTGCAAAAAGCAGGCAGGTAGGAAGAAAATTTTTCTGCCACATTAGGTCTTCCCTTTTATCTCCAATAGCAAAAGTAACTGAACTCATAAAGTGAAGTGAAAATTTAAAGAGACACTGTTTGATGGTGGTCGTCTTCTCTGCATGAAAGTCAGCTCTGTAAACCTTCCTAAATTCTTGGCTTCACCTCTGAAGAAGAATGCTTACGAAGCTTTCTTTAATGAAGTTTAGTAATAGCTGGGTTGGCTCTAAAATGAGGAAGATCACACAAAGTACTCTAAGCACTATGAAATTCACAAAACAAGGAAAAGCTAAGTAATTGGCATAAACTGCTTTCATATAATATAGAAAACACAAATAATTCTTCATGTTAAATTTTCCTTGCAGAAAGTCTGCAAAAAAAAGAACTTTTTTTTTTTGCTTCACTAGAATAGAGAACATTTTTTATTTCAAGACTGAATGTATAATTTCACATCTACCCATTGTCTAGTACTGACTGACCCCTTAAGCATACTAGGAGACCCATCTTCAGTATTAAGTAAGAATGATTCCCAGAAACGGATTTACGCATCTGTGTTCAGTGAAATGCATAATGAATTATTGTCTTTTGAATGTATGTGAATTAATACAATTCTCCTGATGATAAGATGGTATTAAGTAGCTGATGTGCCAGAGTCAACGGGTAGAATGCAGATGTTACAAATGTATTTCTGAGGGGTGATCTGAATGCTAACATGAAAGTAAAATGTACTTCTGGACAGACAATTATCCTGGTGGTTGCGTGTGCCTTGACAAAGCGTGAGGCAGCTTGAGTGCTACCAGCTGAGCCCAGAGAAACTGTCCTTAGCCTGTTAAGTGTCACACTGTGTGAGTTAGGAGCAGGCATGCAGATACAGATCTGCTCCCATGTTTCTTCTTCAGAGGGAACACAGCTATAGCCAGCATGTCAAGTGGTTTATGTCCATATAGTAGCCTGTACTACCTGGTAGAATTTGGAAAGGTGAAAGCTATTTGTAATAGTCAAGTAGATAAGAGCTTCAGCTGCAACTGAAGCATGCCAAGCCATAATGTGGCTTTCACTGGGCACCTCTGTAAGCCCCTGGGAGTAGTGGTGGCTGGCAGGGTGGAGCAGAGGAGACCTGGAGCAGGTAACCCTTCGGGGCAGCTGGGGCCTGTGAGCTGCAGTGTGGCCCATGCTCATCTCTCTTGCCCATGCAGGAAACAGCAGCTGGTCGGGGCTGAAGGGTGAACGTGGGGAACTGCCTGCGCTTCTTGGCAACGCATCAGTCAGATGCTTTGAGGGGGAAAACTGGCTTATTATCTGAGTAGGTGTCTTAAAAGAAACCAAACTCCTTATTTTTAATTAATTGTTTTCTTAAGGCAGTGAGCTGAAGTGAAAAACTAAAATCATCATTGAAACAACATAAATACAGTAGGTTGTGGAAATAATAGAAACTGGATGTAGCAAGTTTGATCATGCCAGTTGGGTTTCACTCACTATTTGTCTTCCTCCTCCCATTTGCTAGTTAGTGCATCTTACCTTCAGTTAAACCGTAGGGTCAGCAGGCCAGAGCCCTCAGTCTGTGACTGCTTCTCCTGATGCTGTAATTAGGTTACATGCAGCCATGAAACTACTAGTTTTAGCACAGCCCCAACACAGTGTGACAAGCCAACAGTCAAGTTCAGAGCTTTACATACTAGTCTGCTTATACTCATGGAAACCAGTGCACTTAAATATACATTAAATGTTTTAAATAGGGTACAGAAAGAGAAAGAAAAGGATAAAAATATTTGAAGTATAAAGCAGTGAAGCCTTTGGTTCATTAACATGGTATGGCATTCCCATTACTTCTTTTCCATTTAAGTAGAGAGATTGCTATAGGGGGAAAAACCCCTATGAAATCTTGTTCTTTCAGATATTATTAAAAATAACTAAAATTTCCCATTTGAAGTGAAAACTCAGTTAAGATGTGTTGGGCAGCTGTTCTTAGAGACCTTGTTTATGCCTGGTCAGCAACAGCAAAGTACACATATGTAAGAGTGGAAAACAAGACTCACAGCTTCTCTACTCATTGCCAAGACATTAGTGAGGTTGATGCTAGAGAAACCCAACTCAGCACACTATCTCACTAGTGCCACTAATTCCCGCTGAGCTCTGTGCATGGTCCATGGCACAGCTTGTAGTTGCTGCTGTGGTCACCAGCCAGTCTGCAAAAGACCTGTTTTTAGCTGACAAAGGGTGAGGGGCAAGGGGGAGTGGGGCTCGGAGGGGGCAACTTTGTCAGGGGCAGGATGCTGCTGCCAGGGTTCACACGAGCGTCACCACCACCTCCACAGCAGCCTTGCAGGTCTCCCCCTTGGCCATACTCGTGCTGTGGCCAGCATGTGCCCTCCCTGCCAAGCACCTCGGGCAGGCATTTACCAGCTTGCATCAGGCATGGAGCTGCTGCACCAGGGCAGGCATTTGCTGCTGTCCTGCTGAGCCCAAGCAGTGATGTTTCTTCTGCCCAGAGTGAGCATGGAAGATGTGGCTTGCTGACTGGGGCTAGCTGGTTCCTAATAGCCTCACCCCATCAGGGCTGGGCTGGCCAAGCAAAGGATGCAAAAGTGCATGTGGAAGAAAGGTATGCAGCCCGTGCTCCCCTTTCTGGATGGTGTCCTGAACTAACTGAGCTGATCAACATCCTCCTTTTCTGGCCACTGACACCAGGAAGGTTCAGTGGTGTTGGGGTAGACATGAAAATCCCAGGAGACAGAGCAGCTGGAACCAGGGTATATTAAAATCAAAAGCTTCAGATCATTAATTCATCATCCATTCTATGTTTCTCACTAAGTATTTCTTAAATTACTGCGGAGTGGAATGGAGGCCTGAGCGACCTCATCCCTCCCTTTATTTATTTACCAGTGGGGTCTAAAATCTTGCACCTATCTTTCATCTGTTATTCCCTTTTCTTTTGTTTACTATACATGAAATGAATGTGGTTGTTGGTAATTACTAGTCTGGAAAGGTCTCCCAAGAGGTTCAGCCTTCTGCAGCAGGATGAACTGCCTGCATAGCTGTGTGCCATTTTTTCTTGAGTGTATCTGAGATTTTCCAAGATGTCCTGCAGCAATGGCTGAGCTGTTAGAAGACACCTCCTAACACTAAGCCTAGAGCCCCCACCAGGATTTAGGCTTTTTGTTTCCTGCTCTAACTCTCATGGACCAGGAAACAAGATTTTCCCCTGCCCCATTGCAGCTGCCTTTTGTATACTTCAGGAGTGTTGTCATGTTCCCCTCACATTAAATTAAACAGTCCTACTTCTTGCAGTCTTTCCTTGCTGAGCAGATTTTCTAGACCTCTGGCTATTCTCACTGCTCTCTTCTGGACTCCCTCCAGCTTCTCCCCATCTTGCAGGAAGTGCCTTGCCCAAAACTGGATACGGTGGTTCGGCTGAGGTTTTGCATATGCTGACTGGAGTGGAACGAGTACTGTATGAGCCCTGTAGGTTATGCCTCTGTTTATGTATTCCAGTACAGTGTTTGCTTTTCAGCAACAGCAGCAGATTAACTCCTGCTAGCTTCAGATCCACTATGACCCTCAGATCCTTTTCCACAGAAGTACTGTCCAAAAGTGTGGGTATCTGTCTAAGCATTGGGTGACAGTCTGCATGTAGTACCTTCTTCTTATTGAACAACACCTGCTTAAAAAAAAAAAGATCAATTTGTCAAGATAATTTTAAGTGTTCCTGGTGTTCACCAGTGCCACTGCCTGTACCTCAGCCCTCAAAATTCAGCAGGGTTACTTCCTAGTTCAATATCCAACTTGCTGAAAATGTTGATTTGCACAAAGTCCAAGACAGGACTTAATCTATGCCTCTGTTTTTGTAGTAAACGGCTGAGCACTCTTCTGGTATGGTTCTCCAGTTTTGCTCCCACCCAACAGTATTTCATCCTGACCTGGTTTGTGTAGTTCACTTATAAAAAGACCACATCAGCCAATGTCAAAAACATAATGAAAGGCAAGATTTATGGCTTCTATTGTTTATTGACAAGCCTTTTACCTTATTGTAGAGGAAATGAGATTGGTTGGATGCGATTTTGTTCTCGATGAATCCTTGCTGACAGTTAAAAAACTGGTTTGTGTAATATCAGTAGATCCTTTAGTTTCAAACTTTAAAACTTTCAGTATTTTTTCTCAAAACTTTTGCCAATCAGTTAATTTATTTGGCTAAGGCAAAATTCCCTTAGCTTGCACAGGTTAAGGTACGGGCCTCTGCTCAATAGCCTGCAGTGTAGAGCAGGCTTTGGAAACTTCTGTTGCAAGGCATTGCTGACTTTAGAGGAAGATTAGCCCATCCGACTGGTTTTAAGGAACAGATTACTAGATTTAGGTTAAAATAACAGCCAAATCCCATATCTCAGGGCCAGCAATAAGAATAGACTCTTATGCTCTTAGCAAGCAACTCAACCAGGGAGAATAATAAAGGTATAGAAAGACTTGGTTACATTAGTCAGTGTAATTACTCTGAGTTTTGACTACCAGTAGTGACTATTGTTACTAAAAGCTATGATAGGATTTTTGCAATGATGTCTTGGAAAGTGGTAAGTAACTTAAACTCTTCAGGCAGTCAGGGAATAGCGTACATTGAGTAGACTCAAAAAGCAACAAAAACCAAAATGGATACAACAAATATATAGATGTTCCTCATAAATGTCAGGGCTGAACATGCAGGGAGGAATAAGAACTAATGATTATCCTAGAAAATGTTACCACTAGAATAAAGGAATATAATTCAGGGAAAACCTGTGGGCTGAGGCAAGTACTGTTAGTTATAGCAGATATTTCGTAATTGTAGAGATCGGAAGTATCAGTAATCAGTCTTTTGAATCACTGCAGTAATAGTGTGTAGAAAGTAATAGCGGCAACTGCCGCATGCATCTTTCATACTTGCATGAATCAGATCGCCATGCATTTAGTGTCTCACAGTCAGTAAGGTGTCCCTGCAGCACTGTTGTGAAGGGTGAACGTAGTATTTTATAGAGCACTTGTAGCAAAAATGAGCCATGAAGCGGAGGGAGGCAGGATGAGGTGGGGGTTACACATTTGGAGTTCCAAAAAGTACATTCCAACAAGGAACCTGTAGGTGATTGCTTTTTTCTTCTTCTTTTTTGTTATTTTTTTCTTTTAGATCTGACAGAGTGACTTGCCTTAGTTTGCATAAGAAGTCAGTGTACTTGACCAGTTTTCCACATTTTTTTAGTGTCATGCTCTGGTCTTTGGGCTATTTTTAATGCACACTTTTAACTTGTCCCAGAGAACTCTGCAGCCTCTCACATTACAAAACCTAATAATCAGTATTATCTCCACTTACATCTGTAAAAAGAAGGCACAGAAAGGTTAAAGCTGCATTTTCAAAAGCAACTTTTTCTGCTGGTATATCAGGAACTATGACTTTGAAGGACTTCAGCGTACCTACCTCTGACAACATCTGTAACTGTTACTAGACGTGCCTCCTGCTGTCCCCGAGCTCAGTGCCGCAGCAGCCACCGTGCATCCTCCTGGCTCTCCTGCAGCAAGCGGCACGGGTGTGCTGGTGCTGGGGAATAGGCTCTTCTGGTGCGGCCATTAACTTCCTCCCTCAGGGATTTTAACTCTGGTTTTACAACTTCTTGCTTTTATTAGAGTCAATAATTTTTGTGACTGCTCAGAGAGCACTGTGTGGGTCGGATATCAAGCTGGGACGTGTAGCTCATTCACTATTAGGTTTTCTCTCTACTCCTTCTTATGAGTGCTGGGAAATACAGCAATAAATCAAGAAAACAGTGCAGCACTGGACATACATGAGTGTTCAGATTGGCAACGTGGGGTGCATACTGCAAATGCCATGGTCCAAGATAGCGACACATGAAATTTTGTTTCATACAAAAAACCAAAAAAGATATTTTTAGCAACTAGCAGAAGATAAGGGAGTTGTGAGTGCATTGGTTAAGGCAGTTTCTCTGACTCCTTCCTTTTTGTTTGCTTTCTTTTCAGTAGCATCCACATATCATACCAGAAATATGAATGAAATCAGAAAATCAGTTTGTGGCACAGGCTTGGCGTGGAAATGGTGTGCTTTGGGGTAGTACAAGTTGAGGCCTGCCAGATCAAAAGTGAATAGTGCAGTCCCAATTAGCCACAAATACATGCCTCCAAACTATTGTCAGTAAGAAACTGATTGCTGGCCAGAGCCATTTCACAAGTCACCCCTCTCTCAGGCACAAGTAAAGGGCACCTCCTGTGGCCTTGAGTTGCTTTGACACACTGACATACTGAGGCTACAGCACGCTAGTTTGTGCCCTCTAAGATCCCAGATTATCAAAAAGGATCTGTTCCATAGCACAGGAATTGCTTGTGGTGCATAGGGAACTGGGAGGTGTGTAGTGCCCTTCACTTTTCTGCCCGCTCCCGGAGGAACAGCAGTCATTCCTGTCCTGCCCCTTTGCCTCCTACCTGTATTGTAAAAGCAAACTGCTGGCTCAGAAATAGGCAACATGAGGCCTTTAATTCACTTTTCTCTTCCCCACTGAACTTGCATAATCAGTGAGAGAGCCAGGCCAAATCTGGTTATTTATAATGCAGCAAAGTTGTGTCCCACTGGCTGCGTTGCCCCAGAGGGGGTTTCCCGAAGTGCAGGAGAGTGTGATATTCACCATCCTGCTTCTGGTGGTTTGCTTTAAGAATATTAGTGCTAAAAATTATCTACATAAGATGTAGCAGCATAGTCTATTTTAAATGCATATTTTGCCTCAGATGTACCTACCACCCTGAGTATAGATAGCTATGTTCATTGTAGTGTCAAAAATGATTGAATGGTATTATTATATGAGTTAGAGTATTGAAACTATTTGTTCTGAAATGAATGTCTCTGCCTATCCCCAACAGTTTTTTATTGCTGTGAGGCCTCTGGGGAAATGTTTTTCTTGGTTTTCCTAATCTAATGCATTTCTTAGTGTTTTCTGGGATTTAAGGCTTTAAGGTCAACCAGAAAACGACGTTATTCTCCAAAGGGGAAAAAACCAAAAAGGACACCAGTAGATATTCTACCAGTCATTGAAAATCCAGTTATTTAAAGGCATCAAGAGAGGTATTTTATGCTTATCAGGGCGGTCTGGTCATGGGGCGTACGGGAGCGGGTTCAGTGCTTCATGCGTGATTCTGAAAGACAGAAGGAAGCCTAGCTTTCTGAAATGGGTTCACATGTACTGGTCTGAAATAAAAGAAGTTGCATGATTTTCAGAAGTAGGAACGAACCTTATCTGCCGCTGGACATAATGTTACTGCACTATGAGCAAACAAGATGTTGCCTGTTTTCATTGTGATACATCACGTCAATTGCTGTTCACATTTCTGGGATTAGTGTTTACAAATACTACTACAAATGTTTAGGTGGGAGGGTAAAATAAAGGGAAGCAGGACCCAGGCAGGAATTACTGCTACAGAAGAAGAGAGTTGTGTCCCCCTTGTGCCTTCCTTCTGGCACAGCAGAACAAAGACGCATTCTTCACACCAATCCCAGGTCGTCTTCATCTCTCAAGCACATTAGAGCAGTGCAAAGCTCATTAAAGCAGTTGGGGAAAGATGAGTTTTCAGGGAACCTGTGTTATGACTCCTTTCCCTGGGCCATAATCCCTAAGTCAGTCCAAAATTATTCCTTGTCCAAAAATTGCCTGACAGCTGATTAAGCGTGGTTTAGACTTGTTTTACTAGGGGGATAAGTAGGAACAGGTCCCAGAGTGTCCCAGCAGAAGATGAGCTGTGGTTCATGTCGTTCCTCCACACCAGAGTGGTGCAGGCTCTGATGAGGGCATGTCACAGCACAATCACCTTGATAATAAAGGAAACCCATTAACGATTAGAGTGGTGGCCTCACTTAAAATGCATGAAGAGGTTTAACGTCTGGTCTGTAGCAGCCAAGCACCCCAGAAAAGAGGGAAAACTTGAGGTTTGCTATTCAGCAGCCCAAGGAAGGGAGAAGGGCAGGGGTGGTATGGGCAGGCAGAGCCTACCCAATGGAAGCTTGCTTGCTCCTCTGCTCAAAGCCTGTGTGTCTGTGAAACACAGTCAGTGACGTCCAGAGTACGAGAGCTGAACTACATGGTTTCAGTCATTCAGCTGAAATGTCTGCTTCACAAGTGCATCAAAAGATTTGGGTCAACCCTATGAACCTGGTTTTGATCTTGTTCATCCAGCCTCATAAGTCCAGTGGAAGAGCTCTGGATTTACAGTTGTGTGCGATCAGACGGATGGCTTACTGTTGCAACATCCCTGGTGTTTTGGCATGTAATTTAGGCAGAGTGTTCTTGGATTATCCTTCCACCTAATTTCTTGGAAATTAGGATAGATAACATTAATCATAGAAAAGGAACCATTCTGTGTGATTTGATTAAAGTCCCTTTTTTTCTACCACAGGGAGTCATTCCCTACCTTCTAGATCTCTGCCCATCTTGCTTTCAGGGACTAGAGTGACCCCACTTCTCTCATTTCCCTTCAGAAAGCTTCTCCCCACCCTCAGGACATTGTGTGCTATATTATCATGAATTATCAAATACACCTGGGGGCTGTGGGTGTGTTATTTGACTCACACAGCTGCTAGACATGAGCTGCAGTTGCTAAAACATGCTTCTCTGTGACCCTTTGGGCATAGGAAACTGGAGAAGTGGAGAGCTGTAGCATTGGGCTTTGGCAAGGTGGGGTGCACAGCTGTGCCTCTGTCTGCTGGTGCCCAGCTCTTCCCTTCTGACTTTAGAAGTCCTGGTTTTGCCTGGGATAGAGTTAATTTTCTTCCTAGTAGCTGCTACAGTGCTGTGTTTTGGATTTAGAATGAGAATAATGCGGTAACACACTGATGTTTTAGTTGTTCCTGAGCAGTGCTTGCAGTAAGTCAGGGACTTTTCAACTTCTCACACCACCCCGCCAGCGAGGAGGCTGGAGGGGCACAAGAAGCTGGGAGGGGACACAGCCAGGACAGCTGACCCCAACTGGCCAAAGGGCTGTTCCATACCATATGATGCCATGCTGAACAAAACTGGGGGGGTTGGCTGGAGGGGTGCAGCCACTGCTCGGGAACTGGCTGGGCATCGGTCAGCAGAGGGTGAGCAATAGCATTGTGCATCACTTGTTTTGTACATTCTTTTATCATAATTATTATTTTCCCTTCCTTTTCTGTCCTATTAAATTGCCTTTACCTCAACCCACGAGTTTTTACCTTTTTTCTGATTCTCTCCCCCGTCCCACTACGGGGGGGAGTGAGCGAATGGCTGTGTGGTGCTTCGCTGCCTGCCGGGTTAAACCACAACAGATGTTCAGATCCTTCAGTAAAAGGACAAACAGTAAATGAAACTCAGGGAAGAGTGCCCTGTTTTTCCTCTGCTCTCGTGTGTGATCTGGCAATGCTGTGAGCTTTAGCAGTTACGGCAAATTGCAAGTCTGCTAACTTGGGGCTCCCCACTGAAAAGAACTTTCTTAAATTGCTCAAATTGCTCTATTTCAGCATGAAAAGCATGAAATACATCTTTTCTCACTTTGTTGATCAAAGTGCACTTTTAAATAGTAGCAATTTTGCACTTTACATAACCGTTTCCTGCCATGGTTAGCTTTCCAGAATCCAACAGAAATGTTTCCTGCCGCTACGGTTAACTTACTGATAACTTACTCCTGTTTATTTACAAACGCAATGTTCAGGCATCCTTTTTATACCCTCCTCCTCTTTCTTTTTTTGGAGGGTGTTTTTGCTCCATACAGCCCTGTCCTCACACAACCTTCCTGTGAACACCACTGCCAGCTCGGGTGGGCTACTGAGGAAACACCAAGAATTTGCTGGACTTGGAAAGAAAGCAAATGGACTGTGAATTTCTGAGAGGCTACAGGTAGTTTTGAACTGAAGTCTGTGCCAGAAACATTACAGCTCCTGAGCCTCCCAGGGGACTTCACCAGACAGGACTCTACAATCGCGCTAGTGACTCAGGGGCAGAAACTCACCTCTGAGCAAACGGTAGTGAGGAAAAAGTGACCAAGCCAAAATGACTCACAGGGAAATGAAACCTCCAGAAACAAGGCTGCTTTGACAGCCTGCTAACGCACTTAACTCTAGCAACAGTCGTGCAGCTGTCAGTGCAGTCAGTGATGCGACTGGTTGCATAACCGGTGGGAAAGTAAATCTAGATGTAGCTGTAAACCCGTGGCAGTCTAGTCCGAGGGCTTGCTGTCCAGTAGTTTTGCTGTAGACGGTTAGATGGTAAGTCTTGAGTGGCTGGGTACAGAGAATTTTAATAGGAACTTAAAACACGCTGAAATTTCTAGCTAAGAAATGCAGCTTTTGGGAAGAGGAGGTGTTGAAAGGAGAAATCATGGCAGAGCTTTCTGGATTCTTATATTTGTTAATAGGAATCTGCTGAGATGAACTGAAGACTCGAGACTGCAAAACCCACCTGAGAATACATGAAAAAACGCACAAGAAACCTGCTCAGCACCTTCATCTTGAGGATGTGTTTCAGAAGAAAGAAGTCCCTGCTGTTGTGGCTTCTTGAAACTCTCAGGATCTGTTCTAAGTTACATAAAGTAAATTTCCCAATAACACAATTATCTGTCTGAACACATTCATGGGTTTAACTTTGGACACGTGCAACACAAATCTGAAACAGTGCTGTGCAAACAGGATACTCTTTCATTGTATAAAACATCAGCTGTTGGGTCACATCTCTTCCTCTGGAATCAGCAGCTGGAAAATATTAGATGAGTCACAAGGAGTTGAGAGCTTTGAAAAGCAGCACGCGCCAAGTGATATACAGGGTGAAGTCTTTAAACCCACAACTTAAAACACCAAATCAGAGCGTTCAAAGCAGGAATAGAGTTAAGCTGCCCTGAAAGGTAATTTATATTACAAATTGACAAATGGTATTCAAGCTAGTGTCACCAACATGCTCAGGCAATATCAGAAAGGGCAAGGTAGAAAGGAATGCACAAGGAGCATGAGCATCCTTCTGATTTTATTTTTTTTTAAGCAGCACTGATTTTGTAGTTACACTGCTTCCTGAGATAATTTACACCAGCCTACACAGCACTTTGAGCTCTGGCCGTACCCTGACAGACAGATGGTAGCTCAGAGCTCTGTATGCACTTACAGAACAGCTCGGATGAATAGGTGTAGGCATTTGGGGTTGTCAGTATGCTAGTAGGTTACCTGAGGATCTTAGGTTATATTTACATAGCAGTTGAACTATAAATGCAGGATGTATTTTCTTCTTTATTCTGCAGCATAGGTAGGCAGTATTTGAGTATCCAAATATTGGACGCTTTCTTCAGGAGGATGCAAATTACAGTGTGTCTGCTCTGTTTTACCATGTTCCCCCACTTAGCCTGAGACTAAAGACACAGGGTCTGACTGTGGTGGCCATTGTATGAATGTTGCCAAGCATGTCCATGGGCAGAGGCAAAACCAGGGTCTTGAGGCCCAGGCTGGGCTAAGCAGGCACAGCTGAGGTATCAAGGCATGCCCGTGCTCCCCATACAGATGGCCAAGAGTCTTGTCTCCTGCTACATCTTTTCCTGGTGGGGTTGCCAGCCTGCATCCTCTCCTGCAGCTCCCTATTCACAAAATGTGGGGAGAAAAAGTCCTCTGAAGTCAAGTTTGCTTCCTGCATGTTTTCAACAAGGTATTTCAGAGCTCTGCCTCTGAAAAGGAAAATCTCTGTTGCAAATTGGAGTCTAACACTCATGTTTTGTCTCTGCAAAACTTGCATCTCTTAAGCTCTAGCTGAGACGGGCACAACTTCTTCCAAATTTCCTATTTCCCCTTAATTGCCTGCTACGTTCCCTCTGCATTTCTTTTTTTTTCTCCTGGTCTTTCCTTTCTCTCAACTAGAGTGTAAGTTACCCATGTTTTCATGGCTGTAGCAGCAAAGCCCATGTAAGTTCCTGGATTTCTTTCTTTTACTTCCCTGGAACTCAAATGAATCTTAGAAAACAGGGATTTGAGGGACCACAGGAAGGGGTCTCATGCTTTAGCATGTAGCTCATAGCCCCCTTGGACTCAGTCTGCAGCATGAGTAAAAGGTGAGTGGGGAACGCATGTCTTGTGTGGATGGTCTTTGAAATGTACAGGGCCACACTGTGTTTGCCAGGGAAGTTTTTAGGAAGCCATAAAAAGGCATAAATTCCTGATTCTAATCTGTCATTACTTCATGATAGGATCATCTGGCTTTGAGTAACCAGTAATATAAATAATAACAGATATTTGCCAACCGTTTCTGAAAGATCTCAGCTGATGAACATCCCACAGCCTCTCCCTTGGCACCCCACTTGAGCACATTCCTGTCCTTCCACCTGTGAAAGTATTTTCCAAATTTCTAGGTATTACCTCAACTTCTTTTATGACACTGAAGACCACTATACCCCCATGAAGAGCAGTTCATTAGCTTCACTTGGGACCAAACCAACCCGTTTCTTTCAGTCACTCCTCATCAGACGCATTCTTTGCCGTCCTTCACGCCACGCTTGCTGCGTTCCCCTGGACTCTCACCACTGGGCACTCATCTTCTCGGAGCCAGGGTGCCCAAGCAAGATGTCTTACTCCAGCTGTAGCCTTGCCAATGCTGAGCAGCGCTAAACTATTACCTCACTTGGCTTGCTGGCTATATTCCAGGTTATTCCAGTATCATGTTTGCTTTTTTTTTTCACAGGAACATGATGCTGTTGAGACAGATCTGGGCTCATTTTCATTCTATTTAAATTTGCTTTTTTGAGTCTGAACTTCTTATCTGGAATATTGATTTTTTAAATTTTCTTTTGTAATATGGTAGTACAGCTTTAATAGTGGAAATTTAGTTGGAGTCTATTTAATTGGAGTCTGGTGTTAAAGTAATATTGATTTAAAACTGTTCTTTTGCATAGATTTTATATGTATGCAGACAGAATTTAGCTAACTTCCACTGAATAAACTTATGAATATAAATCAGTTTCTTTAACCCACCTCCTCAGGATGTTGTTAGCGGCATAAACTCCAACGTGTAAGAGTTAATGTTCTCTTCATTCGGTAATTAACAATGCAGGTTTTTTTAGTACTGGAATTTAACGGATAACACATGCTGTTCTGCCCTACTTTTCATTTAAAATATGATGCTCAGCGGTAACAATTGCTAGTTTCTAATTAGTGATTTTATCTGCATAGCTTAAAATGCTTTGTGAAAAACAGGTATACATTATTATTCCTATTTTGCAGAATTCATCTTTGTTTTTTTCTTGTCTGATTTGCTGAGGGACAAAGATTGATTCGCCAGATGCCCCATGATATGTTATTATAAAGTTTGTGACTTAGAACTGTTTCCTGAATTGATCTACTTGACCATAATGCTTTAAAAATACTCTCACTAGCCTTTCTGTTGCACAAATAATTGTTTAACAAGGGGGTTAAAAGGGTGGCTTGTCATGCTGTACTGCATCAACTGACTGTGAGACACATTCAGTGGGGGTTTTTTTCCAATTGTTTTAATCAGTTTTCCAGCTACAGGAAACCTCCCTGACAACGTAAGAAGCACTGACCTGCTCCATTCCCCACCCTTGCCCTACCACCACCTCTCTAGATCACCTTTGACGCTGCTGATTCTCACATCCAGCTCAAGGTCTCTTTGTGCCATAGGCAAAATTAAATGTTGCCGTCCCAAGGATGAGAACAGTATAATATACATATATTCTTTCACCCTCACTCTTGGTGTAACGAAGTTCAGTTGTTCCGTGGCTGCATCAAGCATGCAGCTGGGAGATTCCCAGCCTCCTCCCCCAGCTCCCCAACCCCAAGCCCTGATGTAGGGGTGCAAAGCATGCTGCTCATGACAACCCCTGGTATGCACAAGGGGGTATCATATCTACACGAGGCAGGAGCAACCATGTGGTCCATGTAGCTAATGTCTCAGACAATCAAACTGTATAGTTTCTTCACAACATGTCTAATAATTATGATTCATGGAGCATTACAGGAAAGACATGTATGGAATCCTAGGGACGTTCCTTAGAATGACCATACCATTGTTTTTTTAGGTATGGTCACTCTGTAACTTTTTTTTTTTTCTTTTAATCTTATGAAGCTGATGCTACATATGTGCTACAGCCACTATTGGTGATGCAACACGGTAGGTCACCTGTGTCTATTTAGGAAGCCTCTATTAATCATAACGTATACGAAGTCATCTTTGGTAAATTTCAGTCTCTGGAATGGTAGCATATTAGAAGTTGTTTTATACAGTAAGGAGTCCTTCATGTTTATTATTAAGAAAAAGACCTGTTATTTGTGGTATTCAAGAATGACTTTTCAGTTGTTGTAGTTTGACCAAAGATGTTAATCCACAGATCCTTATGTCTTTATTAAAATGTGGCATGTTGCTGTGAAGATTAAAAACCAGCACCAAGGTCAAGCAATTATTTCAGCAGCTGCAAGTTCCAAATGAGTATGGAACTCTTAAATTTTTCAGCTTTAAAAGCTTTTCTTGTGCAGCAAATTTAAATATTACTAAAAACAGGACTGGGGTTTAAAGGCCTTTTAATCACCTTTCATGTCTATTTTAGAAATGGTTCACTTTCTTCCCAAAGCCAGTGGACCACAGGTTAAAAAAATAAAATCAATTAATCATTGCTCTAATCCTATTGTTTCTCATCATTTACGTATGTATACAGATGTGTATATTTATAATGTCTATATGTATATACATATACTACTGATAGATAAAACTGCTTTCTAACCAGAGAACTAGCTCTAGCCCAAATACGCTGCCATCTGTTGAGTTTCCCAGGGTGAGATCAGTGGCTGTTTCGATCAGGTGCCATGTGTGCGTGGTCAGTTTTCTGTGATACAGCTGAAGTCATCAAACCCAGCTCAGTCCCTGTGTAAATTCACTCAGTGGGATAGGCAGGGCATACGGAATTGCACTTGTTTGGTCTCATGACTGGAAAATTTCAGGAGCAGACCTACATTTGGTATTAAGTGGTAGATCACCGCGTGTGTTTTTTTAAAAAATGCTGCTCTATCTGTTTTCTGTGCTAAAATGAAACCAATATATGTTCTAAACCTTACAAATGCAGATATTACTTTTTCCCCCAATAAAACTGTTTTTAAAGAGAGAACTGTATCAACATTCTTTTAAACTAAATTACACATGCTAGGAAAATGGCCTTTTCATTCAGTGTATCAGAGGTGGAAAATGAAATACATTGTGCTTGCCATGCACAGCCCCACAGTCTCCTCCTGGGATTACTAAAAATGGCATCAAGTGTCATGTCTGACCCAGCCACTGAGCAGCCTTGAATGCGAAGTCCATGACTACCATTGTCCAGCAGCTCTCATGTCCCAGATCCAGGTCTGGTATTTAGGTTATCTTAATAGCTATTGTTTAGCAGACAACAAAAGGAATCACCTTTTACTTCAGCAGATATTCCAAAAAAACCCCTCAGAAGTCACGTAAAGAACAGGTGCAAACAAATGGAAAAGGAGCCCACCCCTTATTGTAATAAAGAAACAGCAACATCAAAGCTACCCTTAGAGCTTGCATATTTATTGAACAAATCCTACTAAAATAGCTAAAATACATTGGGTACTTGTAGTGCATTATTAAAGATCACATTGTTACAAAAGCCTGCGTTTTCAGCAGTACACAACTGCAACTATACATAAATGCCACAACTGCTGAATATTACTTCTTGCTCTATATACAGCACAGTAGACATATCTAATCTATTGGAAAATAAAATGTACAAGAAAAGGGATACAGAAGGTGGGGAAAGGAAAGAAATCTAGGAAGTGCAGTGCATGCATTGGTATTTAACAGTCAGAAGCTAAAACAGTTCAGAACAAGGCCTGCCCTGTAAAAGGAAGAGCTAAAAGACAGAGTTATATAAAAAATTAAGGTGGGCTTTCAGACTGTGTCTAACACAACAACACTCCATGAGTAGATGATACTGTTTAGTTTTGTGTTTTGTGTTGTTTTGTATTGATAGTAGTCTGGGAGCAAGAACAAAAATGTAAAGTCCACATGTTAATGGTACCGTGGAAATGTACTCTTTCCCCTTTAGGACTTCTCCTCCCAGAAATTTGCTGTGTTTTTCTTAGTATATCCCCTATTTTATGGATTTGAAGAGGACATTAAAACTTGTCCCTTCTTTAAAAAAAGACTTAAAAAAAAAAAAAAGACAAAAATCAAAAGAGATTTTGAGAGGTTGGTGGAAAATTATTGCTTGTCTTTCTCCATTAGGTGGATAGGAGTCAGAAAGGAGATTTTACGTAAATTACAGTTTTGTGATTGCTCCCACTATAACTGCATGTTTGTGAGTGGACCCTGATAGGGAATCAGTTCCTCACTTGTACACTATAAGTAGTTACTCACCTACAGCACTGAATAAGAAAGCCACACTGAAGACACAAGTAAACGAGTCAGTCCAGTCTAAAGAACAACATTCAGAAAAACAAAGTACCAACACCTTCTCAGAACATGGAAATAAAAAATAACTCCATCAGAGCTACCTTGCCAAGGAGCATATTTAAAGTCCAAAATAGCACCATTCATCAGTGTCTCAAATCCCGTGGCAGCATCACGATCACTTACCACAAGGAAACCATGAGTTTCATACTACTTCTATACATCAAAAGAGTACATGGATAAAATATAGAGATATACAGACAATCGATGAAAATAAACTACTAGGCTTGTTACATCTAAATGAAAAAAAAGGGGGACTCTCAGCCTCTGCAAGAAGCAGTTTGGGATGGTGGAAATGGAGAGAGCAGTTTACCGGTTGCGTGTGAGCAGTGGAGTTTGAGTAGTGGAAGACATTGCTGTGGTAGAACCAGGCCTGAGGGCCCACCTGTAATGTTTGTAAACATGGATTCACAGTGTGAAATTCTGAGAGCTTTCGCTTGAATCAGAATGTTAAAAACTATTTTTTATGGTACACGTTTGTCCACTGTTATTCTCTAAAGCAAGGCTCAGAGTCCCATAGTTTCTTCTTACACTTGATGATTTACACAGAAACAATTCCCGATATATGACACCATGACCTCATCAAACCCATACACCATATGTAATACAAATGGAGAAATTATGATTAAAAAGAGTAGAGGTAATTGATCTTGGTGAAATGGTGTCCATAGCCATTCACTGGATCCGGGCATGCCCCCTCCGCCTCACTTTTCTTCTTGCGATTTACTTCCTTCGAGATGGGGAGACTTCCCTGCAGAGAGGAGAAAACATTATTAGCTGTGCTTTGGTGAAGTCTCTTCAGTGGGGTCCTCCCATCTCCTGTCCTGAGGTTTCCATAGTTCCCTACCTTTAGTTCAGAAGTAAACATCTACTAAACATGGCTTAATCAACTGTAAATACTAATGCCACAGAGCAAAGGATCACTTAAACACCAGGCAAGCCTTGTGGCATCTGAGGAAAACTCTTCAGTTGGGGATGAATGAGTGTGCCCCAGCAGCCAAAATGCAAAAGAGTTGAGCCAAGGACCATCCTCCACTGCTGCACTGGGGAATGTGGACGTTTGTTGCAGCTGGGGAGACCCCAGCCATCCCAGCAAAGTTACAGGGGAAGAAGCTATGGAGTGACAACCCTTTCTGCAGCTCACCACCAGCTACACATCCTTACACTGCTCCTCAAAATTATTTTTCTCTCTTGCCAAGCCGAGCAATTTCTGTGCCCTTCATAATAGCTGGGACAGCTCAGACCTAAAACTGCACCTGCAGGTGCTTTGTGTGCCGTAGTTCTGGCATACAAATATGGCCAACAATGAGCAATTACCTGTTTTGCACACGTGAAGCACAGGAGGCACAGTGTCTCAGCATTGTGAATGCAAAAATCATGGCCACAAATCAACAGATGGCACCAAGCCCCTTTGAAAACAGAACTCAGTACCAACTTGGGTAGCCAAGAAACTAATGTTAATGGTATTATCTACCAATAAATTAATTTGTTTTCTTGCTTTTTTTAAACCCTAAGCTCCATTTTATGGTTCCACTTGGCCTCTAACATAAAAGTGCATCTTAGATATGAAAGATGATCTTATTGTTAAGAGAACCTTTTACAGCTTAGGTGTCTCACCTTATAAACACCTTACAGCTTAAGCAGCTAACGTATGCTATTAAGTGACTTTTCTACAGTACTTCATTGAAAAGAGCACTCTAAAGGCACTGTAGTGTATCGTCTATTACTTGTCTCTGGACAAGCACAGAGATGGTGTGCTATGTCAGCCAGCTGCCTCAGATAGGTTTTTGTTAACCATACTTAACCATTCACTGGCTGAAGTCTATGCCTATTGAGCAAAGCATTTAAATATATGTTTCAGTTTAAGCCTCAGTAGGAAGCCTAGAGGCTAAGCACATGCTTAAAGTACTTTGCTGATGCTATGTCACTATGGGATCTTAAACAAAAAGAATTTTAACTAGTAATATATTATAAGTTACAGAAAAAATCTGTGTGCTTTGTGTTTAAGAGATCAGAATTGTGAAGGTGTTTTATTGCTGTTATTGCTTAGGACATGTTTGTCATATAAGCAGATTGCTTTTAGTTTGTTTAAGAAATTGAAGTTATCTTCTCCAAGTTCAATTTTTCTGATGTGAGAGTTGTAAATTTCTGAATTAGGAATTAAACACACAGCAGTCTCACAACTACCAAGAAAGTGCAATTTTCAGCAATTTTCCTTTCCTGGCTCTTCAGAGCCATAATTTTCACTGAAATGTCCGTATTTGCTACATTTACTTGTGCTGGGAATAAAGCCACCCCATGGTTTTCTCACTGTCTTTATCACAGGATAAATTCTGCTTTGGGGCAGATGAACTCACCCAGGGTTCTGCACTGCACACAGCCAGGAGCAGTTTTCAGGCTGAACACAGAGTAAAATCCTTTCCTAAGTGGAAATGGTGCCCTCTCGCTTCGGGGCATCAGAAATGGAGAAACTGAGCAGACTTCCATCAGCACATATGCAGAATGGCTCTGCAAGCCAGGGGAAGAAGTAGGAGTAGAAACATACCTTGCCTTTGCTAGAGCCAAGCTGGGGATTTTGCAAGAGACAATTTCAGAATAAAAAAAATAGCATTTAAGTTTTAGTGACTGCACAAACATGTTTCCTCAGAGGACTCTAGAAAATTCCATCCTCGTGATATATTTTTGGTTTTTTGTTGACTAAATTTGCTACTTGTGTATCATTACAGGATATGAGAAGAAAACTAGAAACTTACATATGCAAACAGGCACACCACACAGACCAAAGGTCTGGGCAAATTTCCAAAAGCATTGTGTTGGGCAGTTCCTTTTCAGCTGTGAAAACAATCTCAGTCCTGAAATTCTGCCATACAATCATAAGATAAAAAGTCCCATATGACCCTTCTAGGTCTGGAAATAAATTGTCTTTAAGAAATGCATCCTTTTATATTTGTTGGTTGCATGAAAACAAAAAAAGCACCTTTATCTGAAATTTTGAAAAAATCTATTAATTTTACTTTATTGTTTCAGTAGTTCAAGCTGTTTAGCATTGAGTACATACAACTGTTGAGCTGAAGGACTGAGCAGTCTCTTCAGCCATTTACCCTGATTCATTTTATAAGACAGATGAAAAAAATTGGATTCCAAAGACATCCAGATTCTGTTAAGGCTGATAATCTGCTGGAAGCTGGATTGTGTGCAGCTAATACTCAAGTTGCTTTTGAAGATCAACTGTGAAATAAAAATTGGAGCTAGTTCTAAAAACTGATCCTTGTAAGCATATGCCAAATATCTTTTGAAGAATTATATAAAGACTAGAAGAAATGCATCATATTTAAAAAGCAGGTATCCGATCACTTTAAAGGAAAAAAGTATAATATTTTTTGACTAGTTGATAAACTAATTTGATAAATAAAGCTATGCACAGCATAAAAACATGGCTACTCATAAATCCAAGATAATGCAGCATTGTTACTAACTATGCTACACATAGTTCACAGCTTCATTCCTGTATTTCAGGAGCAACTTTGTTTAATGATTAATGCCAATTTACTAAAAGCTGCTAACTTAAAATTTTGGATAAAAAACATCTACTTAACACACCTGATTCATAAAATTAGCAAATTCATTTCATATAAGTATAACCATATATAGCACATTCATCATAATCTGGCATTGCTATCAGCCTACTCAGCTGAACTTTTGAAATACTTTGAATGTTAAGAATGGCAGTATTGCCATATATGTTAATTTAAAGATTGGCATGCTAGCACATAAGTCCGCAAATAGCAGACTGCAAATATCCCAGCTATAAATTTTAGAAGTTCCTTTATAAAGAAGAAGTGTGGAAAATATAGTGTTATCCAGATGGAATAGCAGAGTTTTGTTAACAGGGAGCTGGAGTCTAGATAATAATTGGAACTCAATCAAAACAATTTTCCATGTGCTCTCTCCTTTACTTACCTACCTTCGATTTTGAGTCAGTAATGAAAGGGAATATGAAAATAAAACATGTACATTCTGTGGTTCTGAGTAACTGTTTTATTTTCCTACTCAAATTTCATATCCAGTTTCACATTTATGAAACCAGCAATGGTAACAGAACAAAATCTTACAAATCTTGTCTGACAAGCCACATCTTCTGCATTTATGTTGGGGTACTTCTTGTCAAGCTCAAATGAAAACTGCCATGCTTTGTATGCTTGTTACTCAAGCCAGGTAAAGCACAAGCAGAAAATGTAACAAAAGAAAAAGAAAAACAACACCACCTCCTTCCTCCTCCTGCATTATCATTGACTTTTTCATCTGTATTGCTAAGAGAGAATTGCCAAAATCAAGCATTCAAAACTCAGATGTCAAGCTTGTAAAATCCTAAGACAGGCTTAAGAAATACGAGTTCTTGAAAATTAGTATGTTTCCTTTCTGGTATGTAGCCAGCAAGAGTCCATATTTTCTGCAAGCCTGAAAGCTAAAAACATAATTTTAAAATGAAAGCTGAAATCCTTACTTAACTGCCTGGCTCAAGGAGCCAAGGCTTTAAGAAAAACAGAATACCATGAGACTCGTGATGAAATCATGAGAGCTGGCTACTCTCTTGAAGCAGTCATAAAATAGAATCCATTGAACTTTCAATGTTTTTTTTTTTTCCAGAAAACTTTCATCTTAGTAAACTGTTTATTAGATGAAAGAAATTACATAAATAACTTTACCTTTGGAAATCCCCCATCCCCTCGGCTGGTTGGAAAGATTTTCTGGCTTACCCAAATCGTTAACCTTGGTTGATAAACCTGTAGTGACATAAATATATACAATTTCTTACTAACAAAGACAGATTCATTAAATGCAATCAAATGCTGTTCATGTGACAGACCGCATTACTAAAACAGAGAGTCTCATGTTAGTTGAGCTTGGCCCAGAGACCTAGCTGCATTTTATGCTCAGTACATATTTTTGAGTACCCATGACAACAAGAGCTGTCCCTAGACTATTTCAACTATATTGTTTATGGCAATCTGCACTCAACAGGCTTTTTAAAAAGAGCATAGGATGGATTTTTTTAAAAAGTATCTTTAAGAAATTCTGTATAAGAATTCCTTATACAGAATTATACATTTATTTAGACTTATACATTTATTAGTCTGTACTAATAAACTCACTGAGGATATTGTGAGACCACATGCCATTCTCTTCTGCCAGAATTCACTGGCAAAAGACTATTTAATGAAGATTACCTTTGCTGATGATGGCAGGAGAGAAGGGCAACACACCTTTGATTATCCTTTCGCCATGAACTGTGAACTAGAACTTACTACTTTCTAAGATCATTGACACAGCTGTAATTCTGTGTTAGCACCCTATATTTTAGATTTTAAAGGAATTCCAACACATTATAAAAGACATATAATAAAATAACTGGCAGCAGGACTTAATGGTTAAGGTACTGGCCTATAACTGCTATAGGAAAATTTTCCTGTGGAAAATGGGTAAGATCCAAAGCCGGCCACTGAGTACCGTGGGAAGCTAGAGTGAATAAATGCCAGGCTAATACACCTCAGTTATGGTGAATCTGAGCTGGAAACATCCTGTTCTTCAGTTCCTCAACTTCAGGATGAAGACCAGAGCATTTCTTCATCTCGCTCTCATCAAACACTGAAGTGGCCAGGTACAAGTTGCATACGATGCTGAAGATCTTAAATTTATTTTCCTGCTGGGTCTGCCTCCTGAGCCTTTTGGGTTTTGTGAATTGAACTCTTTCTGCACAATGCCTGAATGTCAAAGTGTCATTGTTTTGAGCTGAACATTATAAATTACACCATTCAAACTTCTTTAAACTTTGGGAAACAAAACCTGCCTTGTCACTTAAATTCCTGGTGGACGGGCTTTACTCACCTGCTTACTATTGTATTTGTATTGAAACCTGAGGAATGTTTTCATTTATTGGAATTGCATGTTGAATATTAGTTGTCACAACTGGACTACATGTAGCTTGGAGAAATTACCAGAAGATTACTTGAATCACCTTTCCAAGGAAAATCCTGAATTCTACTATGAAGTAGGAAACAGAGGAGGGAAATTTAAAACACAGAGCCTAAGGCAGTGCCTGTGCTGAAAAACACTCTCCCATGATTTTCCACAGTACAAACCACAGTGCTTTCTACTGATTAAAGCATCAGATTTTATTTCGTATTTTAGGTTACCATATGATCTCAGACAAGCCAGTTAAGATCTCTGGGTATGGCTGACATAGAATAACTAAAACACAGCACAGGGCACTCTGTGAATTCATCAGCTAATGTTCACATTGGATATTTGAGACACCTGAATGAAAGACAACAAGTAACCCCTGAGCTCTCCTGTTGCTATTTATAATAACTGATTACCCATCCTGCAACTATGCCTTCATTTTATTGTGTAGTCACATTCTTTGGGAAACAGAGATAGCAGTTCAGCTCTACCACAGGACGTGCATGCTGAAAGCAGCAAAGTATACAAAAATGCGTATTTTCCTATAGGAGGAAGGAATAAGCATCAGAATACAGTATTACTCATTATGATGAATATGAGCTTCTACATTTTCCATGGAGTCTGAGATGTATTCAGGTTAGCCTATAGGCCTTGTCATCCCTATTAATATTTTAATAGGAATAAAATAAGCACCTGCAGTTAAATGACAAAGAAAGGACCCTCAACTTAAACTCATAAGAACTTAGAGATACTGCAGTGTGAGGGTGGATTCTGGGAATGGAGCAGGAGGAAAAAGGTATAAACTGTAAGATATACTCACAACTATGCTCCAGGTTTAAAAAAACAAACAAATAAAACAAAAACCCACCAAAACCCACCACCACCAAAAAACCCTACACAACCCCCCAGCTATCTTTCACAGTAATTTTCTGTGGAGAAAAAAATTCAGCAATGTCCTATTTTCTTAGTATCTCTTCAAAAACAACTACTGTGGCCAATATTGGTAGATAATAATCACATGGACCTACTCCACATGCAGTAACTGTTCTGCTATAACTGTAAAAAGTCCTGAATGGGCAGCCAAAGGACTTTAAGTATCTGCCTTGTGAGCAATGCTGAAAGGCCGGGGAATCGTGGTTTGGATCCTGGCTAAGTGGAGGAAGATTCTGGAACGGAAAAAAGATACCAGTGTAGAAAAGTCCACTCAGGACTTACTACAATTCACCAGGAGAAAAAAAAAAAAAGAAGAAAAAAGAAAAAAAGGACATGTTGCCATGCTACATGCTTTATAAAATGCAGAAACCTCTTAGATGTTCAAATATACTGATAACTATAGTGTTAGAAAAACACAGCGAGAACTTTTAGTTAATTACAGCAGCTCAAAACAACTGATATTAATGTCGCAAGATGAGCTATAGAGAGAGAAAAAGTGCAAAGCAATGCTCCATTACAGAGTAGGATGTAAGGCTTACAACATTCCAGCTGTTAGCATGAAGCAAACACTTCTAGATAAATGCTTCCATTGATACACACCGTATTTTCATTTCTTAGTACTTACTGTGCAACGATTATGCAAGTACAGGCTTGGCTTAAATAACCAAAGTATCAGGATTCAGAACAGAATTACTGAACTTTAGGATGGACTGAAAATTAAAGTTACTGCAAGTCTATACAATGTGTAAAAGCTCTATGCTGACTCAAATTGGTAGCCTCAGTATTTGATAATCACTCGGAAAAAAATTAAGCTAGTAAACTTCATCCATAAATTATCACAGTGGATCACCCCTAGACATCTGACTAACAGCACTATTACCCTTGGAAGCCTGCCCTCCTGGCAGAACATATGACACACAAAACCATTCACTCCCACTTTGAGAAGTCGGGAGGAAAGAAACCCACTGATCTGGGAAGTGCTGTCTGAGAGTGCTCTGCAACAACAAGCAGTTCTGGCTGAAATATCGAGGCCAACTTCAGATAGGCAATTATGAGCTATGAGGAATATGTTTTCAATTCCTTAGCCTCCATTGTCTTGAAAATATACAAATAATAAAAATTAAGATCAAAAATCAGAAAAAGCAAAGGTGGAGGAAAATAAATGTCCAGTCTATTTACTGGCTCTTACAGCATCCAGGCTCCGGAACTACTTACTGCTACTTTTTCTTTTCAAAACCAGAAGGATTTCTAGAGTAGACTTGTCTTTTCTCCTCTGTTCAACAAACTGAGAAACTTCTTTTTTGCTATTGCAAAGGCTCTGTTTAACCAGCATTTCAAAACTCTAATGCCTATTCTTCCATTTTAAGCCATGTCCTCTTTAAGAGCAATAGTAGGGGAGCACAAAATTTTGCCCAGTTTAAAACATACATAAAATAATTTTAACAGAGCTGGACTAAATCTACTGTATCAGTCGCATCAAAATGCTAAAATTAATTTCTTGCTATCCACTCTTCATTCCTAAACACTAAGAGAATCTTTCAAATATTCAGGTATATCCATCAAGAGGGGAAAAAAAAAGATTTAAGACATGTAAAACTTAGTAAAATGAGCACAGTCCTGTTAAGCATTCCCAAGGCTTTTATAGTTAAGAAACAAACAACAAAGCCCCCAGAGTTACTTCTACTATCTTTTTTTTTCTTTTCATGTGGACCACAACTGAATTCATGTTCATCAAGTCTCATTCAAGACTTAGAGGAGTTGAATTCAACTACAGTCTGAATTTCCAAACTACAAAGCTTAATGAAGATGACCAACTGCTCTGAGTACATCAGCAACCACCTTTGAGATGTTTCAGATAACTTCATCACAGAAACCAGTTCTATGGGGGGAAAAATGAAAACAAAAAGGAAATTATGACAAATAGTCTAGAAATTCCTAATTCCAAATAAAAGGCAACCATCTCTAGTAATTGTGCATTAGCCTACCTAGGAGAGGGAAAAAAGGGGAAAAAAAAGGAAGAAAAAAGAGATTTACTATATTGATTAGCAGTCTAACAGCAGACACAGATGGCCACGTGCTGAGGAAAGGGAGTAAAATGATAGAGGTATGTGTTGAAGAGAAGGAATGAAAGGGGCATGCTCTTCCCTTCCACAGCACTAAAACCCTGCTTGTGCAGTTGTGAAGACTGAGGGCCCTGTGTGTCTCTCCTGCCTAATCCAGAATGGAGAGCGGCCATCCCCCTTCCATGCTCTCCTGGGGATGGGACGCATAGCCATAAAGGAACACTGCTCCTCATTTCTGTACCTGTATTTCTTTAAAGTAGTTCAGGGATTTTTCATCACCATTGCTCTGTGTTGCAATGACACAAATCAATGGTATTAAGGCTCCTAGAGGAAAAGTGGTAGATTATTTCCTTTCCGGCTAGTCTCGGCATCACTGAAAGGGTCTAGCAGATTTTCTTTCCAAACTGAGCCCTGATGCATTTTCTTTTGCAAAAAAAAATTATAACATAGTTGCCTGCTAAGTTGAAACAGTTATAACTTTGCAGTTTCTTAAGTTTCTCAGTTACCAGCTGGTTTGTGCTGTAATGGCTTTTCCCAGCACATTCTACCATGTGCTTCTCAATCCCCCAAGTGCCTCCCACTGCAGTAAAAAGTTCTCTTTGTAACGAACAGCCCACCATCACAATCCAGATGCATAAACAGCCCCTTCACTGAAAATCTTCCTGTACTACTGCTGGAACACCAAATAAATCATTCTGTTAAAAAAACTAATTAGTTTTAAACAAAACTGGAAGGAAAGCTTGTGCCAGGTTCAATGCATTTACTTCAGTGCAAGTGGTAAACTAATGCTCCCATCTGCAGTAGTTTATTTTTAACACTGTGAGGGGAACATTACGAAAGCGTATTATATTAATGTCCACCATGTTCCAAACCTAGTGCACAGGATTTAATACATACAGCAACTGTCAGCCGAATGGTTGCTACTTCTCAAGAGTTTAGTTGGGTGGCAGTCTGCTATCAATCAGCTTTGTCTTCCGAATCTTCTGGAGAGGGGAACGAGAAGGCAACATCAAGAGTGCTCATCTTTGGTCCTTATTTCAAAGAATCAGTGAAGTTTTGATGAACCTTTGTTATATTTAAGAAGCTGTACTCACGACCAAATGGGAGGCTGCTGTTGTGATAGGCTGACTCTGAAACGTCTTAGTGAGGAAGCTTTCCCTATTGAAACATCAGAAACCATGACTTGCCCAAGTTAAAATGCAACTTAATTACCTTAGCTTAATTATTTAAAAATACCGTGAACATGCGGTTTAGCAGCTGTGAGGCGTGCCAATTTTGTGAACTTGATCGCTTCTTTTGCGTGGCTCTGCATCACAAGTCTGAGCCTCTGGTTGAGGTACAGCGACAGTTATGCCCAATAACCTGCCTTCATGTTTTCAGTACACTGTCAGGGCAGCAGGTTTTTCTATCAGTCCTGCTTTCCACATCAGTACCATGAACATTCAAAAATCAATGGGGGAAAAAAATCATTTACAACCATTTCACTTGGTTAATTCCACACAGCAGGAGAAGGTAGATAAATGGCTTGAGAGAACTGATGAAGAAGTATACGATCATTCTCCTCCTGGCTGGGATTGCCCCAAGTGGCCCACCTTTTGGTGAGACTTTACCTGCCATTACAGTAAGAATTAATATATGGCAGTATATCAGCAGAACATGGCAGGACAACTGCACACCTGAACTTGCCTTTGACTTCTGTGCATCAGCATCCTTTGCTGGCTCTGCCTTTTCATGGGGAAGATATTACTGCTGCTTTTTATTCCTCCCTATCTGATGACTCAAACTCACAACGACATAGAGATGAAAAAGCCTAAATGAGACAAGTATGCTGTTCCTTGCATCCCCCTCTCCACGCTGCACATGAATTAGCAAGTTTATTCATTAGGGGTTTTTAGCAGTCCTTGTTCATCACTTCTTCAATTTCTGTCAGTTTCACAGAATAGGATGTCATCTGCTCCTTCCATACACAACATAAGGAAGTGACCTTGGAAGTAGTTTTTCTAGATTTTAAGCACAAAACTTCTCATATAAACCCATCTTCACCCATTGTTCTTTCATTGTTCTTAAAGCTTCTATTCTACAGGTTACACTGGAGTGCCTGCTTCTATGTAGTCTACCTTGGCTCATCTATGTTCTTCAAAGAGTTCACTCCTGTCCTCTTCCATACTACACAGGTTGCATCTTTTATGTATGTGCTTACAGCATCCCATGACATGTAAGAAAATTATCTGAGTGACTGTGTAAAATTTACTAAAACATGCTTTTAAGCCTAATGAGCTCTACTGCTGCAGAGCCCCTTGCTGCCGGAAAGGATACTAGTAGCTAGCTACTAAGCACTCAGAGCAGGCACATTTTTCCAAGAGGTCTCTTACATGACTACTGACCTCCCAAACTGAGCGAGTATGGTGCTAAGGAGGGGGAAAACACAAGCTAATATAGCTTGAGTATATATAGTCAGCACACTCCTGCCAAATTCTTTAGCTGGTAAGAACCCTCAACAGAAACTTTAGCTGTCTTCTGGCATACATGATTGAGAGGTTAGTTATAGAACACACTTTCTCTTTCCCTGGAGAGGAATCCTCCCCACACCACCCGAGTGTAATGCAATTTTTAGGCAGAGAGATCAATTTGCACTTTTCTGCACAAGTCAGGATGAATCTAGCTTGTGTGCTACAAGTGCTCTCATGCTGCTTTTCTTCTTCATTAATATGCAAAAACTATTGCAAAGCATTGTTAATATTTACAATGCATATGAAGAGTAAGAGAAAAAGAAATCAAGAGGTACATTGCGAATGTTGTCATAAATGCTCATCAAACTTCTGACTGAATTCATGAATTGAACAAAGACACTCATTGCCAAAGTATCACACTCCTTGAAAGGAAAAGAAATGCAATTATTTCAGAACAATAATAAGAAACAAATGTATATTATATGGAAAGCTCCATTAACCAATAAAATGGCTGCAAACTACTTTATTCCACCAGCAAATTCCTGTGCATGGACTCTGAAACTGTAAAACATTACAGAAATTGAAATAACGAAACAAGGCCTCCAGAAAACTAAACTCAAGACCCAGTGCAACCCAGCACCTTTTCCACTTCGTTTGCCTCTGCACTACAATGATAGCTTTTGTTCTTTTGCTTAACATGCACACACAGAAAAAAAAAACAGTAACAAGCCCGAGAATTAAAATAGTATTTGAGTTTTCATGCAATTACATATGAGGTTGTAATTTGGTCTTCAAGTGTAATAGGGTAATGAAAAGTGTAATTAGTAACTGTTTGTATCTACAACTAATGGTAAAACTGCACAACAAGATGCAGAAGCAAGTCTCTTGTTACAGTTAGGTGAACACAGCATGGCAGCAACATTCAGGACCAAAGGCCGCACAGTTAAGATCTTCAGTGGTTTCATACCCAACGCTGACAAATTACTGGAGCAAGAGAGGAGGAAGAAAAGCAGCATGGTCACAGGCTGACCAAAATGTCCATTTAGCCCAGTCTCCTCGCTCCATCAAGTTTTGATCTTAAGGGAAAACCAACAAGAACAATGGCCAGTAGGGGAAGCCCAGAGTAATGCTTCTCCTGTGTGCTCTCCCAGTTCCTTCCTTCCAATTTTGGGGTATACAAAACATATACACCAAGCTGAATCCCAAAGCATGTTTCATTTTTTAATTCCTATAAATTTTCTAAATTAATGGCCTGAATACTGTAACTTACAGAAGACCTAAGACACTGCTTTGGACTAAAACTGCTTTGTTTGTTTGTTTAATTTTGTTTAAATTTCTCACACATACCAGAAAGATGACCAGAATCCCAACAAGCGACGTTGCTCTCCAAGTGGCAGCAAGCTCACTGCCTCTGCTGACTGCTTTCCTGCAGAGCCCAGCCACGAAAGCCTTTCCCCTCATGAGATACCAACCTCTTGCCCAACCAGCATACTTCAGGCAAGTATTAAAAGCCCCAGTGGTACTCTTGGTAATGAGAGACAGAACCACATTGTACAGCCAGTACTTACCTCATTAAAAGAGATGTAATGACCACAGCTGATGATATTGTAACAGGTGCTTCAAAGCATTACGGTACCTTTACCTGCAGCCGCCATATTACCAGCACCTAGTGTCATACAGTGCAGCTTAACTGCCACTCCAAATACAAACCCAAAAACTGTATCATGTATGTTATATAGGTTGAAAGTAATAAAATATCCGTGGGTTCTGGGACTCATCTAATGAGGAGACGCACAGGAAAAGAACTTTTCCTGCCAAGTATTGTTTCTGGGTTTTGTTCATGTTGCCTTCCATAATTACTTAGCTGAGAAATTAAGGCTAAGGACATTTACCAAGATTTCCACAGGATTTTCTTCTGCCAGCAGGAATAGAGTTATTTAAACTCAAACTCTTTCATGATGGAGATTTATCACAGATATAGTCATGCTGAAACAAAGCAGGAAGTTCTGTTCCTCTCTAACTTAATCTTTTTGAGTAGCTCTACGCTGCCAATGTGTGCCTTCTAAACACCAGTGTTGTAAGAATTCAAGAGTTCTTTCTGATCATGTAATATTAAGCCAAGGCTTATACCACCTTTAGTGAGAACACACACATTTCTTTTAACTTTTTCCAACTTAACTCCCACACAGGTATGCTATGCTAGTAGATAGACAATAAGGTTAGTGTTAACAAAATTAATCCAGAAACATTTCTTCCTGCAGGATGAGAAAACGCTACCTGTTCTGAGATTGGTTTTTTTTTTACATGCAGTATTTGCAGAAGGAAACATCAGGAACCCTCCCAGGAACATCTACATAGGGATTCATTCAGTAGTGCTACCGTGAATTTGCCAGACCAGCCGTCTAAATTGAATTTCATGTAACACTGACACAGTGATTCACAGTATCATTCTACTTTAAACATTTGAAAAGAACATTTTTGCACCTTTCCAGATTGCACCCTCAACCAATATGGTTTAATGAGGTGAATAAATATTTGAAATAAAAACAAAATACAAATATTTAAAAATATTTTTATTAAAATATCCTGTCCCAGTCAATGATACTAACTGAATTATTTTTATGAAGTTGTTCTGGGGCTATTAAGTGTAGTCCCTCTCCCCTCTTTAGCCATACACACAAGGATCAGAGCTCAGGTGTGGGGCAGCAGTATTCCGATGCAAAAAGAGATAAAAGATTGTTGGTGAAGGCTTTAGATCGCAAGACTTAAAAATCAGTGTCAAGACTGCAGTATTACAAGGTGTATATTAATTCTTATTTCTGATTTTCCAAGATTTCAGCCTTCGTGAAAAAAGTTCAGTATAGATTTTGTCCTGGACAAGGTATTACGTAAACCTCCAGTTCCATGTGTCAACATGGTTCTGTTCAGATAAAGTATGCCGGTGCATAGTTACAAAATTTTTGCCCCCAGAGCATGTATGTTTGTGACTGGGTAGAAACACCTATATACAGAGCTTTTGTCTTTTAATGTGCGTATGAACCGTACTGCAGAAATAGCCACAGTATCTATAGCTTTGGACAAAAATTACTTTTCTTTAAACCCCGCCTCAAATTTATCCAGCCATAATCAAGTAAAGGTGTTTTTTCTGCACAGTTGAACAGCTGACTTGGCAAAAGTATTGCAAAAAGTGAGTTTGTATTTCTGCTTATTTATTTTGTAAGCTGGAAAGGCTTTAATTCTCCCTAAGTTTTCAGTAATCAAGTAGCATTGAGCAAACTGCACCCAATGTATTCTTCATGCACAATACATAAGCATAATAAAAAAGCACAAAATACACATTCAGATGGCCAAAAGTGCTTAGCTTTCATCCCTCTCCATTACTTCTCTTGACCAAATTCTGCCCATGGCTACACATGAACAGAACAGGATCCGATACAGTCATACAGCTCCTATGCAGTTCTGAACTACCATAAAGGAGATTCCAGTTCCAGTGCCAGACTCGGTAATAATCAACAAAGAAGTATGAGTTTTCTCATGCCAGACCAGGAGCTGCACTTGTCCAGTGTGTATCTAGTATTAGGCTGGACATAATGTCTCATCCTAGTACCTCGTTTCTCTTATACCTCAGAGCATATAAAAGGTTCAAAATAATGGCTGCCTCTGCCAGACTAATCCCAGCCTCCATTCTCCACAGATAATCCTAAAGTTATGAAGTTGTTCCAACTAAGGTGAAGTCATTTTATAGACACAGAAAATTACAGAATGTGTAAAGATATCTGCATATAACTCACTGGAAAAAGGCTTGCAATGGCTAAACTGGGATGAAATCTTAAATATAAGCTTTGCCTCATAAATTTCTTCACCTAACTTAAATGACATTATACATTTCCCTGTGAACTGCAAAAAAAGAAATGGGATGGTGATTTTTTTTCTCTTTAACCAAATGCAGGTTGTCATTTCTTTCTCTCTGACTTAATGAAGAAAAGCTATTCCCCCAACTGTTTTTCTCTCCAAAAGGCCATCATCCCATTTTTCTCTTTTTTCCCCCAAGTAGGACTGTAAAATGCAGAGAATGCAAATGAGAGAATAACCTCAAAACTGATGTAGTTCAGGCAAGGATACGCTACAGGAAGTGTTCAGCCCAAATGCCCTCCCTCCAGGGCCTTTTTGCTTTGGGATGACACAGCTATACTGTACAACACCTAGCCTAGAGATTCCACACCACTAGCGCTTAAGAAGAAAGCCATCTAATCGTGGTAAGTCAGAAGTAAATTAATGAGCTGCTCTAGAATATATTTTGTTTATTTTCAGGTAGGTCAAAATTAAATTATTAAGGAGGTATCTGTTTACTGATATACACTTTTATTAGTGTTACTAGTTTAAATTCCTTAGCACCTGCACTGCAAACTCTCAGAACTGAACTTGAAGTCCAGAAATGAACTGCAATGCAAGCAGGGGAAAAGGACACACCTGAGTGCTTTAGAAGCAAACAAACAGACCACTTTCTCAAGTGTCTAAAATGCCTGTTTGATTTCTTTCTTTGAAAACAAACATTTACCATTAAAAAGGCCTTTCCTGTTTTTGCTAAAAGTCTTCTCTGAGGTCACAGAAAACTGGACTTAAGACTTCCTTACTTGTACTCTTCTGACAAGATCCTTTATTTCAATGACTGGATCACACAGGCCAAATAAATGTTTAAAACAATTCTTTTTTTTTCTTTTTTTCTTTTTTTTTTTTTGTTAGAACCCTTTTTTTAAAATCTTAATTAGGACTAAAATCTAAATTTGTATGTTATGACATACAGCACTTTCCATGAAGGTGGTATACAGAGATTCTGGCATTTCAAATAAAAATAGCAATTAAAATCACCTCAGGACTTTATACCTTGCAAATAAATATAAAAGGCTCTTTCTTCCTTTAGGGGGTCACTTAAGCAAATATATTATACACAAGGACAGATCCTTAAATGGCAGGTCTTCTTGTGTAAGATGGCTCAAAATGTCCACGAGCTAAAATTATAAGAAGAATAGAAAGTACACTCTTCTGCCTTTCTCTTTAAATTATTGATGATGTGATTATTACACAGATCTAAGAAAGACTAATCAACCAGGTATGAGGAAATAATAATTCCAAGTCTAGGAAAAGGAGAAGCAGCATTGAAAACTAACCTGCTAAATTGTTTGCTTTTACTTGTAAGCAGTTTAATAAACATTTTATGGAATAAGAACATTAAGGAATTAAGAAGCTAAGACAGTGAAATTAAACCAAGAATTCATTTGTTCTCACTCAACAAGTTTATTCTAGTCATTCTTAATTTTACTGAAGTTTAACTAAGTAATGAATGAACTTTCAGTTTAGCAAAGGAATAAGCAGGCCATTTTCCCCCATTTTTTTATGGTTTAGTTCAGCCTGGTGAAATTTAACAGCTACATTTTCACTGACCAGTGAAAGCAGAATAGAGCCTTTGCATATGCTGTTATACTAAAAACAAAGGAAGCACTTTTACAATCATGTATTTTGGTGTAGAAAGTGTTGATATGTAAAGGAGAATTTTTCCTGCAAATTAGAACGGCTAAGGAGACACTTGGAACAAATAACAAGACATACGCCAAAGACAAGTGCGTCCACTACTGCAAGGAAGGTATGTCAGTGGTCTGACTTCAAATTACATTCAGTGTTCCTGTGCCAAAAGTGAAAGAAAGGGAAAAAAAGGGTGGTGGTAGAGGAAGAGATTCTGCCAGGTATCACATCTTAAGCAACCTTGCAAGCTGGGGCAAAACCTAGTCTTTCTTACATTGAAATTCTGATCAGCAGTCACAAAAAAAGTGGAATTAGGCCTTTTTGTAACAAATAAAAAACTTTTCAAGAACAGCCAAATAAGATTTTTAATGTTACACTGCAAAACAAACAATAGGACTAGACAGGTGGGTAACTACATTTTATTTTCTGCATTTGGATAGTTCTAAGTTGTATTTTATGTTCTGGCCTGGAGACTGGCTTTACAAAACTGATTTCATTGACTACTACAGGAACCTTGCTAGATTTATAGAACCATCTGCTGGTAAAAATCAGTGGCTATTTTATGCCTAACAAAACTTAAAATAATCTTTTGTTCCATAGATAGGCATATATTGCACATAACAGCCTGCATACCATCTCAAAATGTGGGCTGATTGTCACCTTGGTGTTGGTAGGAAAACAGTTGTCTTATCCAATATTCCACGGTTGTGTGAACAAAATGTATTTTAACATGATTTCTATTCACAGTTTAAGTGAATCATTTCCCTTTTAATTCCCCACCCCCAACTATTCATTTATATACAGATGAGCAAAGCACTTTGATGAAAGTAGGTTCCAGAATAGACTAAAACTCCAGAATTTGCAAGTTTATTTTTGCAGATAGGAATGATATAAAACAAGGAGCCAAAAAGAAAAAAAGCCTTTATAACAGATTACATATTGGCTTGCTTTAAACATCTTTGATCATCCCTCCTCCCCCAAATCAAAACAACCCCAAAGAACCAGACAGGATAATATAATTAATGCAATTAATTTAACCCAATCTTAGTATGTCCTTGAGAACATGACACTTTGGAAAATATTCTGTACTAACATACACCCTATGCAATGCTACTGCAGACAAGTTATTGCCCAATACAAATTAACAGATTTTTTACCATTATTTTATCATGTAGCACCCAAAATATATCACATTTATGCCAATACATGTATTCAGACATGCTTCAGTGATTGCTGCATCTTCAATCAAGAATGCTACACAGCATTTAAACTAATTCTGCCTACTTTATCTACTTTTTCTGTAAAAAACAAATTTCTTTGTCCTGCTGGTTCTGAGACACACAGTCCTTCTCAGAGAATACCGTATTTAAAGACTATTTAGACATATAATGTTTCATCCTTAAAATTAGGTATTTGTCAGCAGTAGTATCTCAGAGTATAACAAATGGGCATTAATCAGTAAAAATATAAAAACAATTAGCACTGAAGGAAATGGGTCACTGCTGAATATTGTTCAATAAATACATTCCAACTAAGTGCCTGTAACTTCAGGTAGGCTAAGGCCTAGCCATTTTTTCTGGAACAGATTTGTATCACAAAGAAAGGCTAACCTTCTGAAAAAATTACCAAATCATCAAATAATTTATTTTGCATCTTATGTACTTCCCTGACAGACTAACATTAAATCTGCTTCACTTACTAAGTGCAATTACCTAGTTGTTCTTTTTGGGGGGAAGGTGGTGGGACCGAAATTGTTGCATATTGTTTTGTCTGCATGTAGTCCTCCATGTGTTATGATGTGTACTTTTCATAGTAACCTAAACACTTCTTGTTTCAATTAAATAAGCCTTACTGCACAAAGAGGGATTTCAGACTTTTATTCAAAAAATGCAAAAAAATCAAAGATCCAACATACGGAGGTTTTCACAGTACATCAGTCATTGTATGGCAAATCCCCATAGCCCCAAAAAGTATGTCTTATAAGGTTGTATTTATAAATGAGTATTGAGGATGGGGAAAGAAGGTTTCTATTTATAAAAAAAATCACTGATTCTTTGCTAAAGCAACTAATTCTTACCATTTTTAGATTCTGTTAAGTCTTGGGATTGCAGTTTCTCTCAAGTAGCACAAGGAGAACAATCTGAAAACAATTTAAAAAAATTAAAAATGAAAAAAAAAGACATTCCAACTGCCACAATATTTAATAGTTTTTTATTGCCAGCATTAACAGTGGGTGAGATGAGTATAAGCTTCAGTGGTTAAGCTTAAAGTCATGCAAATTATTCTAACCACACGTACGCTTATATATCGTGCTTCTCTGCACTTCAGTGGTCTGTAGACTTAAATATAGGTCAAAGGAATCCCTGGTACCTGGATTTGCAGAACCCTATGCTATTCTTAGCACTTGGTCCATCTCTGAAGAGCACTATACCTAATGGTTAACACACCTAAAAATCAGCCAAGAGGACAAAAACCCGTCACCCTATGCTTACTGTAAAGGCGGTCCATTGTTCCCAGGCACACTGCAAAGTGTGTTTTTTTGCAATCAAGAAACAAGTATAACAGTGTCAGGCTTTCACAATGTAATGGCCCGGAGAGTAGGTATTTTTGGAAATGGCACTGCATTACATAACCTCCAGTTTTCTCTCTCTCTCTATTCCACACACGCCCCTATTTTAAATAGGGAGGAAAAAAAAAAAAAGAGTAGGTCCTACCTCACTTAAATGGTACCTTAAATTACCACTCTCTTAATTGACTGAATTTGTAACATACCTCCTTTATCAGTTTTCATATATTGACAAAAATTAAAGTTCTCTTCTATTGATTATATATTTCTTACCTATAGTGTGTATGTATGAAATGTAATTGGGTATGAGTCATATGTTTACACACAAACACACACACATATTGGATTTAAAACTGCAAACTCATATATCTATAAATGTACACACACACGTTTGAAAGAAAGCACATCACTAAATGTCCACCAAAATACGTGTGGTTTTGGTTTGTTTTTTTTTTCTCAAAAGAACCACCCAAAATTTAACTGCTGCACATGCAAAAATGCAGAAGGCTGTTGCAAGAATGACTGCTTTCTAAAAATAAACCCCAGCAGACTGAGAAGAATCCAGTGTCAGGGCGGAGAAGAGGGAGATTCGTTTTACAAGGGAGAAGAAAAGAGACGAAAAACCAATCCTGGCGCCTTGCATGCATGCTGAAAAAGCTAAGTGCATTCGGTTCAAAAATGCATTTTGGTGTTTGTGGGGTGCAAAAGCAAAAAAAAAGGAAACAGTTTTAGAAAACCACTTCTCATCTCCCCTTGCATGTGTGCAGAAAAATCCCCAGCCTAGAAATCCAGCCTTAAAGCATAAAGACAAAGAGTTAAATACATATACTGCACGTTTTCTCATCTTCTTTAAGAAAGCCTGTTTGGAAATGTGCACCGAGAGGGGGAACGGCAAGCTGCAGCAAAGTCCAGCTAAGGACAAAAGGAAATGAAAAGAAACAAAGAGAGAGAGAGAGAGAGAGGATAATAAAAAAAATAAAATTCTGTGGATTGGAATTGCATATACTTACAGACAAAAGCCCCCGCTCCCTGCTCACTTTCTGTCCTTTCTACATGATCTGAAACACAAATGTGGATTAAAAAAGGGCAGCATGCTACAGAAGGGAATTTATAGTTGGGGGAGTGGAGAGAGGGTAGGGGGTGTGGGGAAGAATGACTGCACCTCTTCCAAAGTGCAGCCTTGGAGAAAAAAGAAAAAGGGGTGGGGGTGGCTGGGGGAAAGTCTCTCTCTCTCCCTCTCTCTCAGGCTGGGTTTTGGTTGCCAGTGCTGGTTATATTGAACAATGAGCTAATTCTGATGGTAGCTGGCTGGCTGCCAGCTCCCCCCCCCCCCCCCCGTCTCCCCCCGTCCCCTCCTTACACATACACACTCCCCCTGCCTGCCCGCCCGCTCCCGCCCGCCTCCCCCCGCCCGCTGCTGCAGCGCCAGACTGCTTAGTCTGCAATAATCCGCAGCCCCACGTCCCCCCGCTGTCTGGGAGCCAGGGCACCGACCGCCCCGCCGCCGGCCGCGCTCCGCCGGGCAGCGCCGGGGGCAGGGGGGCGGTGGCGGCCTCCCCCGAGGCGCGGGGCCGCCGCCGCCTGCGGCGCTGAGGGGAGCGGCGGGGCGGGCGGGGAGCCGTTAGCCGTTAGCCGTTAGCCGTTGGCGCGCGGCCGTTGGTGGCCCCGCGCCGCCCCGCGCGCGCGGGGCCCGGAGCCCCCCTCGTAGCAGCGCGGCGCGGGCCTGGGCGGCGGCCCGGCACGGAGCGGGGCCAAGGCGCTGCACAGCGGCGGCGCCCGGCCAGCGGCGCGGAGCGGCGCGGAGGGGGGGGGCGGGCGCAGGCACATACTGTAATAATAACCCTGCAGCGGCAGCAAAGGGCATCTGAGGAGAAGCGGAGGGAGACGGAGGCAGCCGCCCGCCCGCCGCTTCGCCTCGCCTGCGCCTGTCTGGGAGGGAAGAAAATGGTGGGCGGGGAGGAGGGGGCGCCGCGCCGTGACACAGGCAGGCGGGGGCCGCGACTGGGACCGGCCCCCGGCGGCGAGGGCAGGCGCGGAGGGGACCGCGCGGTGCTCGCCCCCCCCCCCCCAGCGAGGTGCGCTCCGAGGGAGCGCCGGCAGCTCGCCGGGCCGGTGCGTGGCGGGAGAGCGGCGGGCCGCCGAGCCAGCCGCGGAAGCGCGCTCCTCCGGGCGCTGAGGAGCGCAGCGGGACCCGGGAGAGAGCGCGGGCGGCCCGCTGCCAGGCGGAGATTTGGACCCCCGCGGGACAGCGTGAGGGGAGAGCGGCCGGCGGCCGCAGCCCCGCAGGTGCAGCCGGGCCCCGCAGCAGGGCTGGCTCAGGCATCGCCTGTGGGGACATGAGCGGTGACACAGCGCGGACGGAGCATGGGCTGGTCCCGCAGTGCAGGCGCACGCAAGCACTGCAAGGGTAGCCTCCCCGGCCCACGTGTACCTGCAGGACGGGCAGAGACAGCGCAGCGGCATCCCGCAGGCGACTTGGGCCGGGTCAAGCACAGTCTGTCAGGGTGGCGTCCCACGGGCTTTGCAGGAGCAGTGTCAGTTCGTACGTTATCGTAAGTGGCCCCAGTCGTGAGCGTAGGGGCATAGGGCGAGGGACGGAAACAGGCAAGTGCAACATGGCTACACAAAAGGCTACGGGAGGGCTCCTGCTAGATAGGCACCAGGGGAAATGGAGCAGTGTAGACACAGCACACTCATGAAGAGCAACAGAGACAGTACACTGCTGGACAGTATCTCTCCTTAAAATGCTATACAGGGGTATGTGGCCGAAAAATAAAGAAACAAGTGGTAAGCAAGATTCCCTGCTACCCTGCAGCGTGTATAGTTAACCTTCCTCAAAATGTCTGAGGCAAGGGTGGTTAAAATGGTATGAAATCGTACGTTCTGCAGGCTAATAGAAGATTAAGCCTTCTCTATTAGGCCTAGGTTTTGAGCAACTAACCTTTTTCAAATCCTCCTTTATTTAACTCCCTATGAAACTGCATTTTTCTCTGGTCCACATAGGATTTCCATTTGTTGAGTGGAATCAGCTTGCTAGCATGTCTCTGCACCTTCCTGACCAGCTACTACATCTCTAGGAATGCTCTGCAAGCGTGTCAGCTTAAGGAATACTCTGCAGCTGGAAGGGAGAAATGTGAGACCTAAGCAGCCCCTGATATTTAAACCCCTGGTAAGCTGTGATAGTAATTCTAACTTCAGTGCATTAGGATCAGATCAGTAGCCTCAGAAATACATAGTTGCTACTGTTGGGGGCTGTTCTCCTGCCTGCCTCCTCCGCAGGTTGTCACTGATCAACTATTCGGACTGAAGCGCATTAGAGGTTGTACATTTAAACTTTAACTTGAGGTAGCGAAGGAGCATTATTCTAATGTTTTGCTGAATCACAAGTACTGGCCCAGTGCAGGTAGCAGCCCTTCACAGCACGCACTCAGGTAAAAGCAATGGGTTCCCTTTGGCTTAGGTGCATCTTCTGACCTGGGGAGTATGTGTCCTAGCTGGTGAAGTGTCAGAGATTCACCACTTGTAGAGATTTGACACTGGGGAATGAAACTAGATAACTGTGTGGGAGGTGGGAAGCTTGCATTAATGAAGGCCCTAAGAACCTGAAGTGGACAATGCTGTCATCTGACACTAAGGGGACAGGCAGGTTCTTTTAGGGATGCTTGGCTGAATGATGATGGCACTAAATCGTAGTTACAATTAAAGCTTTATATTCTTAACAGGATTTTATGATTAGTATAGCTCACAGTTTATTATTAGAATGGCACAAGATTTCTAGAAGCAGAATCAATATAGTGCAATCTATAAGTAGCATAATACAGAATTTATAATACAACTTAATTTATAATTTCTCATCACCTAGATCCTAACTTAACTTATGACTTGTAATCACCTGGACCCTCTGCAGATCAGGTCAGATCTTAATACATGCTTTGCTATATCAGTATAACAGTCATAATCTTGAGTCGAAAATCATATAAAAGAATATGAGTCACTCAGTCAGTCCTTGGAGGAAGCAGATGACATCGGAGGTGTCCCTGGCCACCGGAGCATCCTGGGTCTCGCTGTCCAGCAGCAGCTCCAGTCCGAGTTCCCCACTTAGGACTCTTAACTGCTTGATTTTATAGACAGTGCTCGGGGTGCTGTTACACCTCCGTGTTCTGTGATGGGGTCATCACCACCACTGGGTTGGCCAGGTGCCTGCGACCTTCAAGGCTACTAAGGAAGGGAGTAATCAGCCTGGTGCCCAGGAACCTTGAGGCCATTAAGGAGGGGAAGAAGAAATCTGTTTGGTTTGTCTACTTGGTGTGCGGGACCTTCAAGGCTTGATAATGAGGGAAAGGGAACAAATATGTGACCCACACAGCCACAGAGAATGGCTGGTTGCCTTACAAAATGGCATTAGTTATGCTAACCACATTACCAGGGATTGAGAGCAGGAGGTACTGGTCACAAATGCTGAAGTGGACTGAACGTGCCAAAGCTAGTGTAAAGCATATTGGATGTTATGTGGCATTTCCTGAAACGTTGTGGGGAGGAGAGAGATGAGCTCCCAGCTAGAGCTGTAGTGTCTTTCTCTCTCCCCTGCTGCCTCAAAACCCTGTATACACAGCTTCTGTAGTCCTTTCTCTATCTATACCCCTCCCCACACCCCATGTGAGAACCTTACCTACAGCCTAAAGTTCCTACTGGAACCACCAAGAATGGTTGTGGACAAGTGTAAACCTCCATCTGAGCCCTTAAAGCCTTCATTTTCTTCCCAGTGACTTGTTTTTTTACCCCAGGTAAGCAACCTGGTTTGCTGTGCTGTTTGTACTTGATTGTATCTGGAAGGTCGTACCTGTTTGTGGCCTGTGACAAGCTAACTTGCTAGGATCTGCTCAAAGTATGTACTATTGTCTTGAAGTGTCTTGAAGTATGCACTATTGTCTTCAAGTGTCTTGAATTTCCTTTCCCTTAGCTAGCTTCCATTAGCAGCTCTGATGGAAACTAGGAAACGAAAGTTTAGCTGGTAACAGGAACAAAAGGGCAAAAGCCTGCATGGGAGAAGAGAGGGAGGCAGCAAAAGGAGGCAGTCTGGCCCCACCGTGGGGCAGGAGAGGTTCTGCCACTCTTGGTTCTGGAAATGTAATTACATGTCCAGGGTTTGTGAGACAAAAGCCTAATATGGAGGATGTTGACTGCAGACAACAAGGTGGAAACCGAGAAAGGTTAAGAACCAATTCAAGCAAACTGTTAAGACTGAACTGAAAATATCTTTGAAAAACACTTTACTGAAATTATGCATCAAGAAATACATCAAAAGAAATAAAATTTTTGATCATGTCTTTGTTAAAGAGGTGAACAGCATTAGGGTGCTGGGAAACACCAATAGGTAACCAGCCTATTAGGGAAAAATACTGCCCTTTCTAAAATGCTATGTTGTGGGGAAGTGGAAATCTTTTTGCATCTGCAGCAGGGACCTTCAGCCTGACTGTGAGTCCAGTGCTAGCCTTCCCTCTTTTAGTCTCTAATCACTCATATAAAACTTCATTATTACAAATGCAGCATTCAGGTAAATTGTCCTGCTGTCTTCAGGAAAACAGGTTTAACCCCAAGCCTGATGTTTATACCCTGTGGTTACATAAACCAGTCTGATTTTGTTCTGCAGTCAATTATAGATGGGGAGGAAAAGTTTGTTCCTTTTGCTACCTCCCATCTGTGACCATTTCCTTTGATACTTTTTCGCTTTATTTCTTTCTTTGGCCTGACTTACAGACCCTGAAATTGATAAAGCCCTGACCTACAAAGCATTATGATTATACAAATAGCCTAAGATGGGCTTGCAAAGCAGACAGAGGAGAACAGGCCCTTATGGCTGAGGGGAAGGTAAAAAAGCAGCAGAAGTTACAAAGATTTAATAAATCAGCAGCTGGGAAACTCCATAGCTTGCAATGAATAGGCATAAAATAGTCACCCAAGTATCACTCTGAAGTTGTCCTTCCCAGTTCTGACAGGGAGCAGAGAAGCTGTATCCTACAGTACGGGCCACAATTCCCATTCATCTTCTCACTTCTGTCCTTCAGCCGTCCAATTCCAACATTGTGCACAACACATGAAACTAACAAGACTCTGGTCTGGAAATGGGTCGGATTCAAGCCTGACAAGAGGTAGTGTAGAGCGCTGCCTGCTCACGTAATGAATTGGTTGAGGATTGCCTGGAGCACTTGAAATAAGAAGGTGGGAGGAAGGCACATGACATGCTGGGTGAAGCTGGTGGTTTGGCAACTGGAACCAGGTCGTGCATGCAACTCATTGTAAAACCATCCAAAACACCAAATTCGGTTATACTTGTTAGCAGCTTTTGTGATATATAGCTTCCATTAACAATATCTGCACCACTGCAGCACTTTCACGGATATATCCTAAAAGCACCACATAGCACTAAAAAGAAACTCACCATATAGGCATAAAGATACAACATATAATGACAGCTGTCCTTTTTTGCAGATTCTTCTGCCTCTTGTGCTATTCCTACTCTTAAGTTCTATTCATCAATAAATTAATTCAGGGAAGAAAGTGGGTAATTGCATTGCTGCAGAAAAAAACTTCAATAGATTTTCATAGACATAAAGGGGGCAATGTAGATTATAAACTAACTATCAGAAATTGTGTGTGTTGTTTCTGTGGCAACTAGATTGAAGTTAGAGGGGAGACTATCCATTAACTGACTTTTTAAGAAGACGTAAACTGTGGGCTCTATTTCCAGTTTAGTTTTCTGGGGGCTGGATTCAGAGGGTTTCTTTTTCCTGCTTATCTCCAAATCGATGAGAATTTTGTTTTCATTTATTTTTATTACCAAACAAAATGAGGTATGCATAAATAACTGATGAAAGAGTTGTCTGGAAGATTTCCAGTTAAGATTAGTTTGTCATTAAATAAACGAATGTTAAGGCTTTTTTACTGGTGCTCCAACAGAGGACAGCTTGGATGGAAGAACTACACATCAGCTGCTATATGAACATGTTCACTTTTAACAAACTAAAGTTCTTCACACTTCCAGAATGGATTATTGGTTCACCTATTGCAGCTCCTCTGCAATAATAACTGAACACTTGACAGGAAGATGTAAAATACGCAGAATACTTCAAAAATATACCAAAGGAAAGAAAATCATGCCAAGGCCTGTACAGTTAGGTTAGGCCCCTTGACTTCAATGAAGCTACCTACACGAATACAGTTAAGTACCCTGCTGAGGTTAAGCATATCAAAGTTAAAGTGAAATTCTAGATCCACTAAAATTCTTGGGAATTTTGCTATGGACTGGGATAAAGTGTTTTTTCCTTTAGACTAGACAGAGAAATAATTTGAGAATGTTGTAGAAGAAAAAGCAGTATGATTTGATCATGATTTGTGACTACAGAGAGAAAAAAGTGTAAAAATTGAGCAAATTTCAGCCGTGAGACACGGTGAAGTGAGCAGAGCTCCAAAAGCAACAGCAAATGGTAAAGAGAGCTGCTATGGAAGGGAAGAAAAAGATACCGGTACTGACTGTGTTCATTTAATTTCAGTCAACAGCAATTCATGATTTCTAGCTTTGCAGTCGTGCACTTGGAAAACAGTAGCCACAGTACCAGTAAGGGCCTAAGAGTTCAGGTGAAGTCCTGGTTTGCACTTGCAGCATGGGGAGCAGAAAAGTGGCAACAGTGGCTTGCTTGCCTGGTACTCTTCCCCTGCATATGGTCTTCCTGGCTCCTAATTCAAGGGTGCTCCCTTGAAACATACTGCCTCTGTGACCTGGTTGACTCCAGCAAGCCCGAGTCATGTTTAAATTATACCTGTTATCAGACTGACTCTTAAAAATTGTGGCTATTTGTGCTGTATGAAAAAAAAATGCTATGTCTCATTTTATGTCTCCTACCTGACAAGTCCATTGATTATCTCCTGATTCTTATGTTTGAGTAAAACAGAATAATGATTGCCTAATCAGGGTTCACAATTCCCATAGGCTTTAGAAGAAGTTGGGGTTTCTATTGCAGAGTCAGACCCAAACTGCAGTAATGGACAATTATCTGAATTAGTGAATCATGTAACAAAACTTAGAACCTGTTGGTCTGTCTGATTTATCTTTTCAGAGCACATGCATTTTACTTCTGGGACACTTTGATTTATTTGTTATCAGCTCCATTCATACAAATATTTGTACCAAAATACTAAACATTGATAGATGAAAAGACATATTCATGGCCAGTGGATTAAATTTTGAAGAAACTTTGCATACTAACTAAGAATTGCATGACTGAAAATTTAGAACTTGGCTTGACCTTGACCTTGTATTTTCCTATAAAACCAATCAGTCCTTCAGTTGTACAGCTGGATTGCCAAAATATTTAGAGCAATATCTGCATGTAGGGAACATGGAATCTCCTGAGTTCAGAAGAAGACCCTTATGTGTGGTCACTCTCAAGCACCTGGCTTGCTTTGTTGTATGACATTGCCATTTTAGTGTCTGAATGCTGAATGGTAAAGAAACACCTTTAATGGAAGTTTTGTGGAGCATGGTATGGTATGTACTTCATTGCCTAATTTTCTTGTAAGGAAATTATGATAAATTACTTGAACAAGACAGAAAGATTCAGAAACTTGGAAAAGAGTTTACAGCTTAGGTTTGACTCATTGCAAACTCAGGTGCTTTATTGTGGAAAACAGTGGCAAAACATGTAATTCTATCTAAGAGTGACTGGGAAGTGCTACTTCTGCCAACTAGGATAAAGAATTAGCATGTCCTCCCTGGAGGAAGAGATCGAGAGCAGACAGGGGAGACAGCAGAGAAAGTCTCAGACATTGTCAAACTTCAGAAGAAAAGTTAAAATGCAGATCACAGGATATGTTGTTGATAAGTAGCCAATCAAATCACATCCAAAGCAGACAGCAGTTTGAGCAGTACATGTGTGTACTTTGCTCAAACCAACATGAGACCTTTCCTAACTTACATTGACACTCTGTGAATGTCATTCTGATATATATACTTGCAATGTTGTCATACTTGCATTGTTTAAGATACATGAGTTGAAACCTAACTCTGTAACTCTCACTTCTGAAGTAGCATTTATTCACACTTATGGTTGCACAGGAGACAATGTGTTAAATGCTGTTCCAAGTAATGGTTCAAGAGATGAGCCTTTCTATTCAAGTCAGTTAAATAAACACAATATGCTTAATTTGAATTCATGAGAATTCATTTAATTAAAAATGCAAGATACAGTTTTTCTATTGTAGACCATGCATTCAATTATTCTCAGCAATTTAGTGAGAACCTGCAAGATTACCTTAGTCAACTGTTGATGAGTTTAAGCCCAATTTAAGCTTACCTATAAAGCTGAGTTTAAGATTAAATTTAATTTGACTGGAATGCAAGAACAGAGGATCAATTGTTGCTAGTTCACCAATTCTTGAAAAGCAGGATTAAGAGATAGGAGTTTGATTTGAACCGATTCTGTCAGCTTATTTTCAAATGTCTGCTTTTTTTTTTTTTTTTACTCACTACAATGGAAGTAATACATTCAATGAAGGAAATTTAATTTTAGATTAGGTACAAAGACACTCAGGTTCACCACTGCCAATCATGCTGACAGTTTTGATGATGTGGGCACACTGTATTACAACAACAGCATTGTGATTATATTAGAAAACAATTAAATATCCCTGAAATTTTTGCACCCAGACCTGGAAAGCAGGGTCTGTAAAAGTAATCATAAAAGGGAACACAGTTTGGGTCAGACACTAACATAAATATTTGTGTTTGGGGAATATATAAAGGAAAAAAGATCAGCCAACGTACCAAACTGTACCTAGGGAATAAGTGAAATTGCTACAGCTCAGGGACCCCTTATGGCTGTATTATAGGCCATAACATTTCCTTTAGAGTGTTTCAGGACTTGTATCAAGAAAATGTGAACCTGTGGAAGGTATGGGTATGGAATTAATTACATTTTCTTGACTAGCTTCATAGGCTTAAAACCAAAAATTAAATATTCCCTTTAACCATAATGGGTTATAACTTTCTCACTACAGAAAGAGATGACCATAATTTGATTGCCTCACAATTCTCCTTTTTTCATTTTTTTAAAAGCATCACACTATGCTTTCTATAACAAACTGTATCGTCATTTACTTTTTTCCTCTTTCAAATGCCTGCAGGGTGTATCTGGAACTTCACTTAAAGCCATAGTGTTTTACTCTGCAGGAAAGAGTCACGAGACTGTTCACCAACAACACATCTCCCATTTATTTTGGAGAGAGTAAGCTTCAGTCCATTATCCTTCATCCAATAATTCTCTCTTTTTCCTAGTATTTCTCCTAATAGTGACCAAAGAACCAGGCAGTAAAAGATTAAAGTTAGAAGAAAAAGTTAAAAGATCCCTTTTAAACTGGTGAACAGAGCTGCTTCCTTAAAGACACTTGTGTGCGTGAGTGTCTGTGTGTGTGTGTGTTCGCAGAACTCAGACTTTGTATTTTGCCACTTTGATGAAGCCTGGGATTCAGAAATCCCAGCATGTCATAAAAAGAAATTATGCATTTTTAACCAAAAAAATCCTAATGACAAAATCCTTCCTAGATATACCAGAGGAGTTCAGTTATGACATATTTTACACTGATTAATGAAAATCCAATTCTGGCCCTGGAAAGGTAATTACCCCACCTGGCATCTGCCAAATATCCCATGTAGAATATCAGACATGCTTTTCTTGTACATGTATTGTCTTTCCTACACACCTGCTTTGCCACTGTCAGAGACAGTGCTGGGTTAAATGGTCTTTTGATGTGAGACCAAAAGACTGCGATCACTCTTTCATGCTTACATTATAACATAGCCATAAAAATACAATATGCTGCTTCCTTCAGTCTACGGCTTGTTTTTAACTGCATAATATTTTTATCAAGGATAATTGTGGTTAGTTCTTCTTGAAACTAGCGCTTCCTCCTCTTGAACAGCTACAAATGAAGTATTTAAACCATGTGCAGGAGAGGGATGACTGGGGGCAGAAGGTCATTGTATGCCTAGGCAACTGCACATTACAATCCAGAGCGTAGTCACCTCTGCAGATGGCAATGGTTACTTGCTATTAATAAGTCAATAATGCATTTCAAGTGACTTTTGGTGGAAGCTTTCTTGGTTTGTATCTGGCAGTGCTGTACTACTTAAAAAGAGCTTTGTTCATGATCGTCCTTTTGGTGTTGTCTTTTTTTAACTCGGCAAGTGTACTCTCCCATTGTACAGAGTTGTTCTAGAAGCAAATCTAAATTCTGATGAGTGCTCGAAGCTTATTATTTACCACTATAAAAAAATTACACAGCTGAGGGGAATTTCTACTTTAAAAAAAAAAAAAACACCTTTATGAGAAAGTTTAGGATGGAAATGCAAAAGAACATCTTCAGAGCTGTGGAATAATATTTGACAAGCAGTAGGAAAGATTCAAGTTAAATGTTGGATGTTAATGATGTTAGATTTCCTCCTTTGGTCCCACTCAATCATTCATACATAGCATGTCTGACAAGTGTTCTGTCTTTGTGAACACTCTATGATCACATAACACAGTTTGCATCATTTGCAAAAATGTATACTCTAAGAGCAGAACCCTCTCCAGCAGCAACAGTGAAGGGTTCCAGAATTTTAAAGTTATTCAGAGTGGTTTTTTAATGAAGAACTAATAAGAAACACATTTGAAAACTATAAGCCCTTTAAAAAAACAACTTTAAAAATATTAGACTTTCTCCCAAATGAAAAACATACTTCCTTTCAAAGTCCTAAATCTCAAAAACATCTTGTTAAATTAATTTCCAGCCTTTCTTGGGGAAATTCATCTTGGGTCAGAGACTGCATATGAGAAACAAGAACAAGGGAGTTTTTTAAAAGGTGGTGTCGTCAACATCAGGCTTGTCATGAAAAATAATTACTAATCTCTGCTAAGAGGTTGACTGCAGAATTTTCAGTCCAGCTGTGAACTTCATGAAGCTGTGCTTCCCTTCAGTTCTGTGGTTTTGTAAGTGGCTTTAATGGTTTTGTAAATTGTTTTAATAATAATTTGTATTTTAAAAAACAAAGGCAGAGCCATAGAGATGCAAGCTGGCAATTAAGAGTGGAAGATTTTCATCATGGATTTTCTTGTGGTGTCCAAAGGCTCTTTCTTTATTCCTGTGCTGCCACCAAAGGGGACATGGGCAGCACACAGGGACTTGAAGCAGTGGAGAAATGCCAGAGGCAATGTGCATGGCTGCCGCCAGCTTCTCCTTGAAGGACTGTGCAGAGCAGGACAAGCTCCTCTGCTAAGAGGCCAACATGGGAACAGTTGATTAGACTGAAAAGCAATTTTCTCCAGTGAAGTAACCAGTGGAGACAACAATGGGAGGGTCTGAAGTTACACACCTACAAAGTGACTTGATTTGTAAAGGCAATGAACACATACCATCCTTCTTCACTTCGTTAAAAATGACATTTTTTTCTGTCTTTGAAAACTGTTGCACATCTTGACCCAATTGTGCCTGATGAAGGATTTGAGATCCTGATTCTAGTTAACAGTTGGGCACTTTATGCATTTCTAAAACAGATGTGACTGACACTCACTTCAAGGTCTATTTACACTGCCAGAGAGGTAAACTGTTATCTTGCATATGGTAACCTGATATAGTTGTTTGACTGAGACTACAAGTTTGGCTGATAAAGCAAATAAAGTTGATGCAATGACTTCTGTTTGGCATTTGACTTGGCGCAAAAAATGTTTTGATTAAAAAGTGAGAGAAATTCAAAATCCCCATGGTCTAGATGAAGTCCCACCTAACTGCTAGCAATCAAAATGTAATTGTGCACAAATAAATGGGTATGTACTGAAAGGCGATGTGGCTGTTGGCTTTTCACTGCTTAACAGAGATCAGAGCTTTCGTATCTAGAACTAGAAGAGCTGCTATTAAAGTTTGCATGGAGTGGTCCATAATGCAGCGGAAGCATCAGCCAAGCAGAGTGATCAGTGCTGTACCTCATCATTCTCCAGTGCTGTATCTCTAGTTGACAAAGAGATACAGGATTAAGCCACTTTGATGACAGTCAGTGCTCTATCTAAACCTTAGTCAGGAGAGTCTCAAGGAACATGGTGGCATCCAAGCAGCTGGAGGGTATTCTTTTTAAATATTAATGTGGGTTGATGTAAGAGACTTCACCTCAGAGGACTCGGCTACAGAGAGACCTAGATTACACAGACAAGCTCACCACCTACTCTTACAACGCCCGTTGGAAGCAGAAAACTTGTAGTACAGCTGACCAAGGTGGTGTTGGTGGGATTGCCAATTTCACCATGCCTACCAGAACACAGCAAGTGCTGAAGGAAAGAGAAGGCAGCTTTCCACTAGGCTATCCTGTCACGCTGATGAGAGGAAATGCAAGGAAACCTGGAGGAGTGGGGGAAGAAGCACTGCTTACCTCTCCTTATGCGACTGGTAACGCCACTCTCCCTTAGAGCAGAGCGGATAACCAAACCCAGTCCCAGCATCTGACGTGCAAGTTTTTATAGTCCAGGAGTCTAGTTAGGAATATAAATGTGGCACTAATTCAGTTAAGTCCTATAACCTGTGTAAAATAAGAGGTTCAGATGGTTGATCATTATAGCTCCTTCTGCTGATATTATATTTCTCTCCTTTAAACCAATCTTTGTATCATTTTTCTTTTGTCCCCAGGGCACCAACTCATTCCATGGCCAACCATTTATTGATTTTAGGACCTTGGAATGCCATATATAATCTTGAAGAGTCCACTTTATAACTTAATACTGAGCTAATGACTTAATAAGGACCCTATCATATCTTTTTATTGTGTGCTGATTTTTGTTTGTTCCCCTTCGGTTTTAAAATCTGACCTCCGGCTGTCAAAAAAAGAAGGATTTTTATCTGATGTGTTCTTCATTGACACTACAATGCAGAAGTATCAGAAACAATATGAAGACTAAGATGTTAATATCATATTGAAAAAATGTTTACATGTTTATTTCTAAAAAAATAGTGCTCTTCATTTTTCTCTGTAATGATATTGGTGATGCAGTTTATTGTAAGGGTGCAGTTCTGGCACTGTGCTCATGCTCTACTGTAGTAGTGCAGTAACTGTGAAATGACCCTGTCCCTTAGAGTACGATGTTTTGCTTTGTGCTGTCTAACAGTGCACTTTCATTATTTTCTTCAAAGAAAGCATGTGGTAACTGAACTCATGCTTAAATACTTCAAAAAGTATTTCAAATTGATCAAGTTGATCTTTTGATAAAACACTGACACAATAGAATTGAATCTGAAGGATTTTGGCTCAGTGCCTTTACTGGGGTAAAGAATGGCTGGTGACTGCTGAAGTGAATATGCAAAGCTGAGGTTTGAAGGGTTACATTCAGTCACACTTATTTATAGTATCATGTAACATTACATTGTTCTGTAATATTATACTGTTTAACATTTTCATTAATGATCTGGATGATGGGGCAGGGTGTACGCTCAGCAAGTTTGCTGATGACACCAAACTGGGAGGAGGGGCTGAGACAGTCGTGCTGCCAGCCAGAGGTACCTGGACAGGCTGGAGAAATGGGCTGACAGGAGCCTCATGCACTTCAACAAGGGAAGTGCAAAGCCCAGCACCTGAGGAGGAACAACCCCAGGCAGCAGTACATGCTGGGGGCTGCCCAGCTGGAAAGCAGCTTGGAAGAAAAGGATCTGAGTCGAAGTTGAAGATGAGCCCTTGCAACGTGGAGCAACGTGCCCTTGCAGCAAAGGCCAATGGTGTCCTGGGCTGCATTAGGAGGAGGGTTGCCAGCAGGTCAGGGGAGGTGATCCTTCCCCTTTACTCAGCAGTGGTGAGGCTACACCTGGAGTCCTGGGTCCAGTTCTGGGCTTCCCAGTACAAGACAGACATGGACGCAATGGATAGAGTCCAGCAAAGGGCCACCAAGATGATGAAGGGACTGGAGCATCTCTCCTAGGAGGAAAGGCCAAGAGAGCTGGGACTGTTCAGCCAGGAGAAGAGAAGGCTCAAGGGAGATCTTATCAATGTCTATAAATACCTGCAGGAAGGGTGCAAAGAGGACGGAGCCAGGCTCTTTTCAGTGGTGCCCAGTGACAGGACCAGAGGCGATGGGCACACACTGAAACACAGGAGGTTCCTCCTGAACATCAGGAAACACTTTGTCACTGTGATGGTGACCAAGCCCTGCACAGGTTGCCCAAGGAGGTTGTGACGTCTCCATCCTTGGAGATATCCCTTCTGTGATTCTGTGATATATTGCACAGGATGCAAAGATGATATTGAAGAGCTGCTACAGAATATTGTGAGTTGTTTCAATACCTTTTATATGATTAAAGTCTTCTGTGTTAATTTAATTGGGTACTTTTCTATCTCACCTGAAAACTGGTGTAGATAGTGACTCCATTTATCCACGTGATGTCTGGCACTTTTGATTTGGTACAGTTCAGCAAATCTGTACAGATTGATAAGAATGTACAAGTCTCCCTTTGCTTGACCTATGAGAAATTAACTGTTCATCTGCATTTGGTCATGTTTGTATCTAAGGCCAAAGTGCCACATTTTAAAGGGAATATTGTGCTCCTGGGAAAAAAGAGGAAATCTGAAAGGCAAGGAGGGTAAAGAGGGAGAAGGAAGAAAAAATCAACCAAGCAGCAAAGTCCAGTATGGTTAAATAACCATAGGTTATGGAGGTCTTCATACGGAAGTTTTCATCTCTATCTTCATGGAGATTACTATTCTTGAATCTAGCCAGACTATCATCTGACACAAGTTTAAAAACTGTATGTGAAAGACTTGGTGGATCAGCTGAGTTCATAGTTGATATTATTTCACTCAATCCTTTCAATCAGGAGTAACTGGCATTCTCATTTCCTGACACAGTAAGAAGGTGGTGGACTAAAAAGCAATGCAGACAAATTGAGAAAGTCCCTTCAGGTCAGTGCTGTGACACTCCATCAGCAGTACGGAGGGACATGTAACCATGTGCCTCTTTCATAATGGATCCTGCCTGTCTCATTGTCCTCTTCTGTTACTCCACTATGTATCACAAAATGATGTATTATCACAATAAAGGCATTGTTTCCAAACTTTAAATTAAACAGAGAATACATACTATTGTATGTTCTCCTTTCAGTGTTACTGCTAATAGTTGTTTTTAAATAAGTGCTTTCCATCACTGTTCAGATTCTGCTGCTTGAACCTATGGTGAAGTCATAATCCTGAATTTACATCATCAGTCTGTTGCCCTGGAAATGGCTAATGGCAAAGTTTAGACTTTGTACTCCCACACTACAGCAATTTAAAGACAGATTGTATAGATTAAAATCTCATTTTGTGTGTTTAACAACTATGCTTTCTCCATTAAACAGCTTTAGGATGACCAAGAAAAATAGTGTGTTGTCATAGATTTATAAGGAATATTCAGACTTCAAACCTATCACAATTTAAAAATTATCAGTTAATTACTTTAGATCCCAGGTTAAAAGTGATTTGTAATTTTTCTAAGGTCAGCTTAGAAGTAGTAACAGTATAGTTACATTTTTTTGAGAGTCAGGTTCTTTCCAGGATTGCTCAGAGGTTCTGGGTAATATTTTTCAAAGTTGCTTGGCAAAACTGTATTTGAAAAAAATCCCATCCATTTTGATTTGAAACATTCTGCATCTAAGAAAATAAAGTGTAAAAAATGAAATAGTAAAGAATATCTTTTGTTTTTAAACAAACTAACTGAACTCTTAGCTGTTCCATCTGATTTTTCTCCTTGCAGGTTGTGACCGTGTAAGGTAACACCTTGCAAGACCATGTTTTTTCCAAAATACATCACAGTTCATACTGATTAAGTACAGACTGATTTGTCACAGATGCACCCCTCATATTCCTCATTTAATATGGATTTAAATATATGGCCGGGGGGAAAGTATTGGGTGGTTTGGCCTACAGTACTTTTCTTATGGTGACACTCTTATCTGGCAGCTTGATCCAGCATCAGCTGAACTCAGTGGGGCTTTCAATCAAGCCCTTAGTCTCATCTTCAGCAAAACAACTCAAGGTCTCTGCTTTCCAACTGCCTGAGAATGACAGGTACTCAGCTGCAAGCTGCTTAGCTCAAATTCACCCCACTTAAAATGGAAGTCATGCAACCTGATAGGTAGAGTGATATATATCTGCCCACCTAATGAAGGGCTCATTATTCTTATCTCAGAGTGGTTTGCAGACCCAGGATTTTACTGGAATAATAACTATAGCTTGAATTTGAAGGTAACCATGGTGACTTTAAATGCTTCACTGTATTTATGAGCCAAGAGACTGCCTTATCCAGAAATGGTCACCTTAGTGCACTTCTGCAGCTCTGTCTCATTGGACCACAAGGTATTTTGCCATTAATTAGGTTTCAAAAAGAACTGAAGGCTTCAGACTGTGTTTACCACAGCAGCTCGCCTCTTGCCTGGAGTGAACTTCTGGGTTTCTCTACTTCTTAGATTCAGTGGCCTGTATTTCAGTGGCCATGTCATAATTCACAAGTCTGAATTTCTGCAAGTTTTGATTCCTTCAGAAACTTTTCCTTACCTATGTGGTTCTTTCCTGTAGGATGATGACCAAGATGTGTTTGCTCTTTTCTCCTAGAAGAGAAATATCCACAAGCAGACCGTGTGTATGTTCATAACAGAATGATCGCGCCATGCAAACTGCTTTACTTCATACTTGGATGGCACATTCAAAATGTGTCCATCAGGCCATGGTGTGAGGCACCTCTAATTAAACACTTATCTTACCAGCCTGGCAGGGAGAAGCATTTGTTTGCTGGTAGCAGGTGATTTTTTCATAGCTGTGAAATTGTGGCAACATCTGTGGTTATTTTTATTTCAGATCACATAATGGCAAAATAATTCAGGCTGGAAGGGACCTCAGGAGGTCTCTGGTCCACCCTCCTGCTCCAAGCAGGGTCAGCATCTGAGGTCAGACAGGGTCGCTCAGGGCCTTGTCCAGTTGGGACTTGAAACTCTGCAAGGACAGACACTGCACAACCTTTCTGGGCAAGCTCTGCCACTGCTTGACTGTCCTCATGGGGAAAGTTTTTTCTTAAATCCAGTCTGAAACACTCATTTCAACTCACGCCCATTGTCTCTCATCCTCTTCCCATGCACCACTGGGAAGAACCTGGCTCCATCTTCTTATTCGGTTGTTTACTCATCCCTAAGACATCATATACATTTTATAATGGGCAAAGGAAACCAACAGTGTCAGAATCATAATTCCAGTGTGGCAGCAGCAGGAGAACTCACACTTCTATCAGCTGATAAATGAAAAAATATTTTGTCAAGCAATATTACAGCATATGCCATAAATTTTACTACTGAGCTCATACTAACTCATGCTGTCTGAAGGCTATGTGATCTGTAAGCTTCTGAAGCATTTTTAGTCAACGTGAGGACTTCCAGTTATTTGTGTTGTTCCAAGACTGTGGAGTTCAACAACAAACCCATCACACTGCAGAAGAGACAGACACTAGTTTTAATGTCAGAAGAGAGAGCTGATCTTTTTGGAGCTTCTCTAGATAAAAAATAAAAAATTGAATCATGCTAGAGCCATTGTTAACCACAACATTAGCCGTCTCTAAGCAGGTGGAAGAGAAAGACAATTGTTTCTACAGATTAAATACATTTTTGGAAAAGCTCACTGTTGTGACTCCGAAAAGTAAGTAGCTACTAATGGGAGAGCTCACCTTCAGAGTGAGCCAAGACTGGAGATCAAGGTTGCAGAGACAGAGAGACCGGGAGATAGGAAGCCATTTGCATCAAAGGATGGCATTTTCACTCCAGTAGAGAAGTGCTGCTCACAGCTGGTCTGCTTGGGGCACTCTCTGGGATGGCAAATGGCAAGCTGGAGAACATGTAGGCAGAGATGTGCTAGGAATGAACATGAGTTTCAGGAACAACCTCTTCCACCGAAGTGGTGGGAGTAAAGGGCATCACCAACATTTAATACAGAATCTGATACATTTCTGAAAGAGATTACATGTTGCGATACCTGTCACAGCAAAAGGCTAGACTCCATAGCCCTGGAGATGCATTTCTCTGCCATTTTCCTCTGCTCCTTCTTCTTCATTCCTTGTCCTAAACTTTTCAGGAAACTGGAACACTGATTATTTCTCTTTCTTGTTATCAACTGAGATATTTAAGTGTGGGACAGAAAAGCATAAGAGGGTGGGAAAGCATCCTGTAGAAAATGGGAAGGATGCCACAGCTGGCGAGTGTTATTTCTGAGGCATCCACTATTACATGGACTGCCTTCCTTCCAGAACTGAAAGAGAAGTTTTCACAATGTATCAGTCTCTCCTCTACTCTCTTTCTGGATTGTCCTTTCCAGAATACAAAAAAAGAGGGACAGGGGAAGCCTCACAGCTTGGACTCAAATGGCCAAGAGGTGGTGGTGAACAGAAGGTTGAATACATTTCCAGCTGTACACTGTAGTAAAGGACAAAAATCACACACTGAATAGACTTTTTCCAGAAAAGTCAATGGAAGGATATTTAAGGGATTCTATGTAAAACAAGGAGTTTTTAGGAAGCATACAATCTATCCTTTTTTGCATAGCTCTATGCTATGCAAAAATCTATTACATTCTATGTAAAACATGAGTTTTTAGGAAGCATACAAGGTTTCAACCATAATAATTGATTTTCATGAAGCCACCTTATATATTTGGAAGTGTATATTATACTTCTTTCTCCCTGAATTAAATTCTTGTTTCTTTTCCTCTCCTCTAAGAACCAATGAGTGCTAAATGAAACAATCAGAAAAATTTATCTTAAGAGTTTATTGCATACTACTGCATTTCTGGCAGTAGTACTGGTGTTGGGATAAACCAGCCAGTATTGTAGGAATACACAGGCAGTATGGCGCATTCCTCAGGTGTACACAGAATCACAGAACCGTATAGGTTGGAAAAGACCTTTAAGATCATCGAGTCCAACTGTAAACCTAACACCACCAAGACCACCACTACACCATGTCCCTAAGCACCTCATCCAAACGTCTTTTAAATACCTCCAGGGATGGCGACTCAACCACTTCCCTGGGCAGCCTGTTCCAATGCTGGACAACCCCTTCAGTGAAGTAAAATTTCCTAATATCCAGTCTAAACCTCCCCTGGTGCAACTTGAGGCCATTTCCTCTCGTCCTATCACTTGATACCTGGGAGAAGAGACCGACCCCCACCTCTCTACAGGTGGAAACCTCCTTTCAGGTAGTTGTAGAGAGCGATAAGGTCTCCCCTCAGCCTCCTTTTCTCCAGGCAAAACAACCCCAGTTCCCTCAGCCACTCCTCATAAGCCCTTGTGCTCTAGGCCCTTCACCAGCTTCGTTGCCCTTCTCTGGACACGCTCCAGCACCTCAATGTCTCTCTTGTAGTGGGGGGCCCAAAACTGAACACAGTATTCGAGGTGCGGCCTCACCAATGCCACGTACAGGGGCACGATTACTTCCCTAGTCCTACTGGCCACACTATTTCTGATACAAGCCAGGATGCCATTGGCTTTCTTGGCCACCTGGGCACACTGCTGGCTCATATTCAGTCAGCTGTCAGCCAGCACCCCCAGGTCCTTTTCTGCCAGGCAGCTTTCCAGCCACTCTTCCCCAAGCCTGGAGCATTGCATGGGGTTGTTGTGGCCCAAGTGCAGGACCTTGCACTTGGCCTTGTTGAACCTCATACAATTGACCTCAGCCCATCAATCCAGCCTGTCCAGAACCCTCTGTAGAGCCTGCCTACCCTCAAGCAGATCAACACTCCCACCCAGCTTGGTGTCATCTGCAAACTTACTGAGGGTGCACTCGATCCCTTCATCCAGATCATTGATAAAGATGTTAAACAGAACTGGCCCCAACACAGAGCCCTGGGGAACACCGCTTGTGACCGGCCGCCAACTGGAGTAAACTCCATTCACCACCATTCTTTGGGCCCGGCCATCCAGACAGTTCTTTACCCAGCGAAGAGTAGTGTCTCGTCCCTCTCGGTGGGTTGCGAGATGGGTTAATCTTTTTGATTCCCTGGGGATTTGTGTACCAACAAAGGCCGATCTCTGCTCGGCAGAGCCGCAGGCCGGTAGAGTCACGACAATGACTCAGAGGAACAGTCAGACTAGCAACTTTATTAACTAGCAAACTACAAACTTAACGAACTAGCAAGCTCAGCGAACGAACAGAGGCAACTTGGCAATGGAGCTATTTTCCGGGCAACCCATCACAATTCATCCAAAACTCCTATGCCCAGATATATATATAGTGGAAGAGTAGAGGAAAAGAGAAGTGAGAAAAGGAAAAGAGAAGAGAGGAAGATAAAGAAAAGGAAAGGTATCACCACCCTTGGATCCCGCGATGACGGTGACAGACGTGGCAATCCTGCGGTGATGGGCGCACGCCGTTCCCTGGGGAAGGTGTCTCTTTATACTCTAATCCCTGCCTCAGGTCACACCCCTGGAGGACCTATGTTGTTCTGGTCCTCAAAAGTTCGCAGGCGCTGGGGGGAGGGAGAGGGAGTGGTTGCGAGGATTTTCATTCCAAGTTTCGGGTGGTTGTAGGCCCATTCCTTAGATAAAACTCTGTGTGACCTCTGGCCATAGATGGTAACTGTGCATCCTCCGACGCGCTCTTCTCATCCCGTGCTAGCCGACTTGCTGCACCTTATCTCGATACAATGTTTGAGACAGTACCTCCTTCAGTGTCTCACAAGACAATACCTCTTTTAGTCTCTCCTCCAAAAAGCCCTCCCCATCCCATGGTAGCCGACTTGCAAAGTCGCCATGCAAATCGCGCCTCATCTCTCCACAATGTTTGAGACATTAACTCTTTTAGTTTCTCACAAGTACACCTGTCCAAGCCATGAGCAGCCAGTTTCTCCAGGAGAATGCTGTGGGAAACCATGTCAAAGGCTTTACTGAAGTCTAGATAGACAACATCCACAGCCTTTCCCTCATCCACTAGGTGGGTCACCTTGTTGTAGAAGGAGGTCAGGTTGGTGAAGCAGGACCTGCCTTTCCTGAACCCATGCTGGCTGGGCCTGATCCCTTGGTTATTCTCTACATGCCGTGTGATGGCACTCAGGATGATCTGCTCCATCAGCTTCCCTGGCACCGAGGTCAGGCTGACAGGCCTGTAGTTCCCCGGGTCCTCCTTCCGGCCCTTCTCGAAGATGGGTGTCACATTAGCTAATCTCCAGTCAACTGGGACCTCCCCAGTTAGCCAGGACTGCTGGTAAATGGTGGAAAGGGGCTTGGTGAGCACTTCTGCCAGTGCCTTCAGTACTCAGGTGGATCTCATCAGGCCCCATAGACTTGTGAGTGTCTACGTGGTGCAGCAGGTCACTAACCATTTCCCCCTGGATTATGGGGGCTCCATTCTGGTCCCCGTCCCTATATTCTGACTCGGGGGGCTGGGTACCCAGAGAACAATTGGCCCTACTATTAAAGACTGAGGCAAAGAAGGCATTAAGTACCTCAGCCTTTTCCTCATCCTTGGTCACTGTGTTCCCTCCCCCGTCTACTAAGGGCTGGAGATTCTCCTTAGCTCTCCTTTTGCTGCTAATGTATTTGAAGAAGTATTTTTTGTTCTCTTATACAGCAGTAGCCAGATTGAGCTCTAGCTCAGCTTTGGCCCTTCTAATTTTCTCCCTGCACAGCCTCACTACACCTTTGTAGTCCTCCTGACTTGCCTGCCCCTTCTTCCAGAGGTCGTAGACTCTCCTCTTTTTCCTGAGTTCGAGCCAAAGCTCTCTATTCAGCCAGGCTGGTCTTCTTCCCTGCCGGCTCGTCTTTCGACACGTGGGGACAGCCTGCTCTTGTGCCTTTAGGACTTCCTCCTTAAAGAATGTCCAGCCTTGCTGGACTCCTTTGCCCTTTAGGGCTGCCTCCCAGGGGACTCTCTCGACCAGTCTCCTAAATGAGCCAAAGTCTGCCCTCACAAGTCTAAGGTGGCAGTTCTGCTGACCCTCCTTGCTGCTTCTCCAAGTATCAAAAACTCTATCATTTCGTGATCGCTCTGCCCAAGACAGCCTCCAGCCATCACATGGCTCACAAGTCCTTCTCTGTTCGTGAACAAGAGGTCCAGCGGGGCACCTTCCCTCGTTGGCTCACTCACCAGCTGCGCCAGGAAGTTATCTGCCACACGCTCCAGGAACCTCCTGGACTGTTTCCTCTCTGCTGTATTGTATTTCCAGCAGACACCCGGCAGGTTGAAGTCCCCCACAAGAACAAGGGCTAGTGATCGTGAGGCTTCTCCCAGCTGCTTATAGAATAGTTTGTCAGTCTCCTCATCCTGGTTGGGTGGTCTGTAACAGACTCCCACCACAATATCTGCCTTGTTGGCCTTCCCCCTGATTCTTACCCACAGACACTCCACCCTATCATCACCATCATCAAGCTCTAAACTATCCAGACACTCCCTAATGTATAGGGCTACCCCACCACCTCTCCTGCCTCGCCTATCCCTCCTGAAGAGTTTATAGCCATCCATCGCTGCACTCCAGTTGTGCAAGTCATCCCACCATGTTTCTGTGATGGCAACCATATCATAGTTTTCCTGATGTACAATGGCTTCCAAGTCCTCCTGCTTGTTGCCTGTGCTGCGTGCTTTGGTGTAGAGGCACTTCAGCTGGGCTGTCACCCGTGTCTCCTTCATAGAGGAACACCCCTTGTGTGCTTTGAGGTGTTTCACTGGTGTTTCCCTCTTGGCTCCTATTGCCTCAGTATCCCCTAGCTCAACTCTGCACAACTTCAGCTGTGCCCCAGCGTACCCTGCACATCGGGCAAGCCTGGTATTACTCCCCTCCCGCTTCGAGTCCAGTTTAAAGCTCTGTCGATGAGCCCCGCAAGCTCCTGAGCAAAGATTCTCTTTACCCTTTGAGAAAGATTAATCCCATCAGATACCAGCAAACCTGGTGCTGTGTAGGCCATCCCGTTATCAAAAAAACCAAATCCGTGGTGATGACACCAGCCACGGAGCCATGAGTTAATAGACTGGGTACCTCTGTTCCATCTAGTGTCACTGTGCACAACTGGAGGGAGAGAGGAGAAAATAACTTGTGCTCTGGAGTCCCTTACTAGCCATCCCAAGGCCCTGAAGTCTCTTTTGATTGCGCTAGGACTTCGTGTTGCAGCTTCATCGCCCCCCACATGGAAGAGCAGCAGAGGGTAATAGTCCGAGGGCTGTACCAGGCTAGGGCGTATCCTCGTGACATCCTTCACCGGGGCCCCAGGGAGGCAGCAGACTTCCCTAAGAGGAGGGTCCGTCCGGCATAGCGGACCCTCGGTTCCCCTCAGATACATGGGTATGTATCTGAGTACACAGATAGTACACATCCTCCCCCCCCCCTGCCCCGAGTACACATAAAGGTACTCAGGAAAACTGTGGACCTCTTCAGTTAGTGAATCATTTACGTTTCACCTTGGACCTAATCTGAAGCTCACTTAAGCTGGCCAGATTCTTGTTGACTTCAGTAACTTGGGATGAGACTTTTAGCAATCATTACGTTTTACATACCTGAGAGAGCTCTTCTTTTCTCTTACAGAACTGCAAGCAAAATAAACTGATTTCCAAAATAGGTTATCCAAGCAGATACAAAACCTACCTGAAAATAGTGTATGTTGGGGAAAATAATGATTCCTTTATCAATAATATTTGTGAAGAAAGACTTTGTAGGAACTTTGTAGAAATTATGTAGAAACTTTCGTAATTGTATTATGAAAGGCTAATCAAAATGTATTGCTTCTATTTCCACTTCTGGTGAGAAAAGACTCAAATCAATTTAGAAGGTTTAGGCTGTAATAAATTTGAATCTGAATCTTAGAAGGCAAAGAAGGATCATTTGAAAGACTATAAATTCTAGTGAAGGTAAGTCAAAAACACTGACAAACCAGAAGTACTTTGGTAAATGAACATATACTGAGAAATATACATATAAATATATTGACCAACCAGGTGTACCTAAAATAATACTGTGTCAAAAATTGTTCAAATTTAGTAACATGCTGAAATCAGAGGCATGCATAAGGACCTATCAATTTTTATGAGTTTGGAAAATTCTTATCATAGGTCAAAACTGAGGCCTTCACATAGACGTTGTTTCTCATTTTGCACAAAATCAGCTTGTGAACAGCTTCAAAAATCATGGAGTCTCTGGGGCCTTGAAAATGAGGTTTTGATATATACTGTAAATACATAATCCAGAAGTCCCCCCCCAATGTTCATTATTCATAACTATGGAGCTAATCCTTGAACAGGGTCATTTATTGGAAATAGTAGTGGTAGATATTGCAGTGCTTAAGAAGCTCATTCTTGCAGGGTAGATGGATACATCCTCAGTAACAGCAAAATGCCCACATACGTTATGAAGTTACTAACCTGGGTATTTATAGTTCAGTAGGATACTAACTATAGTTTATTTATCATACTCCTGAGGAAAATGTCCTTAACTTCTGAGTTTTCCTAACCCTGTAGCAGTGTATCTGAGCAGGAGTGCCAAGTCTCAGTTCTCTCTATACATATCCAGTTTTGAGGTGCCGGCCACACCAGCAAGTTTTAGCCACGTAGCTACATTGGCAAGGAGCCAGGAAAACTTACATACCTCATCAACAGTGCTGTGGCCACAGAAAGATTTTACAGATTCAGTTATCCTGTTGCAAAAGTTTTTTCAGTGATAGAAGTTGTACTGCTTAGGGACTTGGTTTAGTGTATACTGGCAAAAATACTGCCTTTGCTACAATCAGCTATAGTACTTGTTACGTATCTCAGTCTACCTACCTTCTTAAATGTACACCAAAAATAGCAAACTTTTGACCCTGGTCAAACTTGTCAACTTGTTCAACTTTTGACCCTGGTCAAAAGTTAACATGAAAAATGGGTGGAAACAGTAATCTCTAATAGTACACCTTTCATCCCAGTCAGCAACCAAACATTAATAAAACTAGATTTGTGTTTGGGAAAACATTGGTATTTTATCCATATGCACTAATAAGCATCTTCACTACTTTTGCTAATTTTTAATCTTTTAGTTCTAAAATATTTGTAAATATAGTTACTACTGAGTGGTCTAGTCCAATCTATCTAATTGTCAGTCTGTTCCCTGGAATTTTCAGGTGATTTATAACCCCTGTGATTCCCCTTTGGAAGTGAAACTTCCAGAAATGGTCAGCTTATTCACCTCCCTTTGAAGTAAACAAGCGGTATTAAGGTCAAGTATACACCTCAGTAAGAGGAGTTTAAGACATCTGGGCTTCTATGTGTATTTTTGCTCCTGAAATCTGTGAGCCCACATCTGCCGGTCTCTGAAACAGAGAAAAGTTCCACTCCTTAGATGAAAAACCTGGGACTAAGACTAAATGTGGTAATTTAATATTTGTTTCAACTTGTTCTATTAGGAAAATATTTTCTCCATGTCTTAACAGCTCACAGGCTTGTGTACATTAACATATACATTAAAATATACAGCTTAGCTATGTCTAACAGTCTGATATAAAAATTATACAAAAGGGATAAAGAGAAAAAGAACTCATAAGCCTGCCATAACACCATCTGAAATGCTACTTCTTTGCTTTATTACCTCTGAGCACAATTATGTTGCAATATTTTTCTCTTCAATGAAGCATATTTCAGGAATTTCAGATGAAAATAAAAAAATTTGTATAGGAAACATGTCATGTTAACGTCGTGCTTGGTTTCCTTTAGAACCAAAAAGGGTTTATAATGGACCCCATGCCACCATGCATGGGGCAAGAGGTGGGTGTGAGCCATGGAGGGGCTGCAGCGGTGCCATGTCCCAGGCACCACCACGGCAGGGGCAGCTGGGGAGTGAGAGCTGGACTGACGTGCTGCTGCTTTCCCTTCCCCTTGGCAGCCCGCAAATGGATTGCTGTAGCTTAACTTCTTCCATGAGAAATGAGAAGTGGTTTTGTCTTTGTATTATGCAATACAGTGAGAAGGAGAAAGATTTTTCATTGACTCTTTGTTGCAGTGAGAAAAATCTCGTGGTTTCTCTTGGAGCCTACCCCAGCAATTCCCCAGCACTGCTGTTTCAGTCAGAAATGGTGTGAAAACTGGAAAGGGCTTTCTGGGCCCCTCTAGCAGTGAAAAACTACCACCTGTTAAGCTAAAACTTCAGCATAAACTTCAAATGTTAAAGTAAAAGCAGCATATGATATAAGGTTATGCTTTATACCAAACAGAAACTGAAATACTGCAAACTTAGTCGTCGTCTTTGCATTCAGGAGCAGTTTTGAGGCTGTTATTTCAAAACTCAGATTTTTCACTTTTGTCGTGAAATAGAAAGGTCTAGTCCTTAACCAACTGTATCACTTTCTATTTATGGCTCTTCTGCTAATAGTTAACACAGAGTTGCCGTTTCTTATACTGTAAATTCACTCTGACATTGCCACTATATCGTGAAGAAAGTATGAATCTCCCACTACCTTGTTTTCAGCTACAAGACCTTATTTGTTCATCACTATGGCAACTGCTGCCCCAGCCCAGCTTAATAGGGTGCTTGTCTAGACAGCATTAAACATATCTGCACTTACGTGTGTCTGGTTTTAACAGCCAGGTGTGCAGAAGGTGCGGTGGAGGGAAGAGAGGCCACAGAAAAGGAATGAGTACAAGAAGAGTAAAAGCATTTCAGAAGTCACTACACTTTACATGACACTTTTTAATTCTGGAGGCCTTTCCTGGGATGCAGTTTTAAAATGTGTTCCTCACTCAGGACACAAGGATGTACATGAAAGAATGCCAAACTGATTTCTAACTGACCTGAGTAAGGGCCGCCACCATCTGTGGGCTCCTCCAGAAGCACAGGTATCTCTCAGGGGCAGAAGTCCATTTCTCGGTTCCAGTGGAGAAGCATGATGTGTCTGGGACTGATCAAGATCAGCAGGTCTCAGCAAGGACCTGAGGAAGGTCTTAGTTCTAATTCAGATCTGCTGGTTGGATCTTGGGGAAAACAGAACAAAGTACACCAGCACTGTCCACCTCCCGGTCACAGGAGGCCCCTGTGGAAGGGGACAGTGTCTTCACAGGCAGTGGAGCAACTGAGCCTGTGTAGACTGAGAAAGCTGCACAACTTCAGCTGGGTGCAGTCCGTGTAAGCAGAGTTATGGCACAGCAGTCACCCTGAAACTTCTACGAATATGTGCCCATCTCAGCAAGTACTTTCCATGCAACAAAAGAAACGCATATTTTCAGCATTCAGAGTGAAAGAGGGCACAGCCTGATGGTGAGTTAGGATATGGGAGACACAGACTTGATTTTCTGATCTTCCCCCTCCCAGAAAATGTCTCAAACGTTTGGGGATGCTGAACTGTCAATGTGTATTTTTTGGAACTGGTCTTACTTCAGTAAGTAAACACAGACTAGAGCAGGTCCAGCTGACATCCAGACATTGACCAACCTAAGCCTCCCCCCAACCAACATCTAAGGAGGCATCCTTCCACCTCTCCTGTTCCCACTGTGCACGATACAAGCAAATACTCACTAAGCCATAACAAATGAGATGTTCTCCTGGAAGACAGAGGGTGAAATACCACTGACAGAGGCAATAGTTGAAGTAGCTTTCCCACTACTGGAAGTAGGAAGCAACAGCATGAATCTAACCCTTCATTCCTATATATTATTTTCTGTAAGAGGCTAAAAACATAACATTTATTTCCAATCTAAAGTAAGCAAACATATTAGGGGGCAAGAACAGTGAGAAGGCAGGGGAGAAAAGCAATAGAAATGAAGTGGGAGGAGTCAGTCTTAATTTTTGCTGAACTAAAAAGTACCTAATTATTCATAATCCTATGACCCTTGTACTCCTAGGTGGACAAGATATAATTTTGTTGCTCATATATGATAGATAAATACCATGTATGCTTTCCTATGATGAATACCCAAAATATGAAAGGTGTATGGCACCAGGATCTGTATATAACACTTCGCATCATCCTTGGAAATGGGAATACTCTGTGAAGTGAAACGCAGTTTCCAGGACTAAACACCTGGAAACTAGGACTAAACACTGGAGGACTAAACATTGCAGGACTAAACACCTGGATTTTTAATCATTATCTGGTAACTAGGGATTTTTTTAATATTTAACGCCTAATTGTGCCTTTATTGTAGGTTAAAGATAGCAGAAAAGTACATACAAACCAGGCCAACATATAAACTCTGTATTGCAGCCACAGTTAATGAGTATACCAGCAGATAAAAAACACTATCTCTGATACTTATGTTCTCTTTTTTTTTACTAAGAGAAAAGTTGTTGTGGTGTACGTTGGCAGACATCAACCTTCTGGCTGGCCCTAGGTGACAGAGAAATACAGAAGTGTCCAGAATCAGTTCAGGGATGATACCTGCTGGCAAACGGGCTCATCACAGGAAAAGCCAGAGATGGGTGCTGCAGCTACCTGTGATGCCCCCACCCTGCTTGAGTGTTGTGGGGCTGACTGGTTGCCAGAACTGTTCAAAAAGCGAGCATCTCCCTTTGAAGAGAAGACAGTTAAGATTGTTGGTAGAGATACGTATTCAGCACATTCCCAATGCCACGTTATCGAGACAGGCTCTTACTAAATCCATGAGAAAATACTCTCCCAGTGAAAACCCTAGCCACTAGCTCCCACCACTGAGTCCATCTTATATGACACACTGTCTGTACAGGACAAGGAGATGCAGTTTGCACTTTCTGAAACACATTGGGTAGGTTGAGAGCATAGACTGAAAGGGCCAGTTTTTAACAAAAACTGCATTAGGTGATCATGTGTCCAGTTATCTGGCTAGGTCCACTGCAACATAGCCATTTGCCCCTTTTACAGCTATGCCAAACTCATGCTCACAAGATCATATCATGTGTTCATATGTTGCATGCCAGTATCCCACCCTAACATCTGCAGAGTTATGCCATACCCTTCCATGAGCTTGGCTCAGCATTATTCACATTGAAGCATTTGATCATTCCAAAAAGGTATATTCTGGTAACACATTCATTCATTCCATAAATATGAGGGAACGGTAAGTAAATCACCTACACATTATATTTTATAGTTCAAAAGTATCACTACAGTCTCTCTTGCTAAATATACTTGAAAAATAAGTCCTTTTCACTGGAATTCACTATGCCACAGTGTGCAACATGGCACGATCTTTACTGATGTGTATAATTACATTATATCGACCTTTCTTACCCAAAAGATCTCCATTATTTTTACATTGCAACAGCACTATGCCAGCCTAGGTGTCACTGTGGGGTGGGCATTGACCATCTGTTTATCGTACAATACTCACAAATCTAATGGCTTGGTGTTAGGAAAATCTGTTATCTACTTAACGCTCTACCAAAGCCTTAAAATAAGAGTGTCCACCTGGTACATGTCACTCTAATGCAGCCAAATTAATTACCTGTATCTCTTTGAAAATGCTTGAATTCTCTGAAACCCAATGTTATTTTGCTTTGGGGTTGCAATTAAGCCCCTGACAAGCTTAATGAGAGCAGTAGCATATACGGGGCTACTGTTGCTAGGCATCTGTGTGCAGGGTCCTATCAACTTAGTCCCAGCAGTTACCACAGAGAATTGGCACAATACCTTCTGCTTAAACTTCTTGAGTTTCCTTTGTTTAAACACTCTTGAGGGAACAAAATAGCTTCCTGAAACATCAAGTGCCTAAGCTGAAGCATTACTTGTAAGAGCTTAATATTCTCCGTCAGGAAGCCAGACTGCCAGTGAATGCCAATAATTTATATAATGTAGAAGGGATTGTATATGAGTAAGGCTTTAACCTCAGTGTTAGTATTGCCCCTAGGAAAATTACCATCTGTGTTTAATAAAGGATGTAATTCACTGATGGAATACGATTTTTGTGTGAATGAAGCCTCATGTTTAATGCTCAGCATCACTTCCATTTCTGAGGCAAACTGAACTATCAGGATACTTCCCACTCTGGCAAAAGGTGCAGATGAAGAGGCATAGTTCAAATACCAGAAGAATGGCGTCTATTATACATACAGATGCTCCAGAAAGTTTATTGTTTCTCTAACCACAAATGATGTCCAGATGTCCAAAGGTGACTTTTGGCCTACTGTCAGCTACTTCTCTCATGGGGCTGCCAGACATGCAGGAGAGCTGCCTGTGGGTGATGGTGCCTATGCTCTGACACCAACGCCTCTATGCACTGGAGGTACTGGATTCATACTGGATTTAAGCATTTGCTTTAAAATATTAGGGGCACATAATGCTGAACTGGACTGATGAAGGAGTGTTAGATAGTGTTTGTATTTAAGAGCAATTAATAAATATCATTTTATTTAATATAATGTGAAATGTTAATTTAAATAGCTGCTGTTCTTCATGAGTCATAATACAGCCACCACTGTACAGTACATTTGATTGCATAGTAAGGTAAATGCAATTGCAATCACTGCACTCCTTAAAAAGGACATTACATTTGCTGAAAAGATATAAGCAGACAAATAATTTACAGATTATAACAGGAAAAACAAACTCCTACTAAAAATTTCTTATTAGAAATCATGGAAACCAAACACATTGCAAAGTTCTACAGCAAAGCAGAACTTTTTTTCTTTGATTCACTGTTGTAATTGCCAAAAAAGTCGATGTCCTCAAAACTTTACAATCTACCAGGCAACATTAAAAAAAAAAACAAACCCCCTACCTTAACTCTTCTGTCTATAAAAAGGTGATCATTTCTATTTTTGCAGTATCATTTTCATTTTCATTTTCATGGTCCTCACTTGAATGGACAGAGTTTTGTAATATCTGCAAAGAATTTTCAAGCTAGGACCTTATTTGCCTTTGCAGCTTTTCTGGTATACTGTTGTACATTTGCTATTTTTATTCTTCTTGGTGCACTTCCTACTGCTTTCATCTTGCCAAACCCTATCTAAGAAGAATCACTAAAACAGCAGCTAGGTTAAGTGGCCTAATGGAAGGAAGAAGGGAGTTCTGGATCCCTTGAAAATTTCTCTGGTGTACACTTTTATCATGTAAATATTGATAAAGTTGTCCTGATAAAAGTCACAGGCAACACCACCTTTTACCAGCATAATGGGAGTTTATTTCAGTGGGACAAGGATTTGGCCCATCTGTATGTTTTTACTGACAATCTTGGGCATATGCACAAAGCATTTAAAGTAGTTTTCAGAGACTGACATCTTATTTCTGTAAACTTTTTACAGTTGTCATCTATGCCTCTGTTGTGCTTAGCTTGAAAAAACAGTTCTCCAGTTGGAAACTCAGTCACGCAAACTGTAAAAACATAAAATGTCATGCATTTGCCAGCTGAAGTAGTAAAACAGTACTTGGTATAGATGCTACTTGACTAAAACTAAGTTAAAGAAATATTATCTATTTCTGCTCTAACGTAGAGAGCCACAAATCTTCCACAGTGCAGATCTTGGGGTCAGATTCTTGTTCCAGCTGTAGCCTGACAAATCCTGGGAAAGAGAGGAAGTGCTGTGCAAATGTAACTGAAAGCAGAAACCAGTTTTTGCTCATTATTTAGCTACAGCTATCGCTGTAGTATGTTATGGATTTGCATGGTGAACTTTATCTTACACATATAAAAAAACACAGTGGCTGTAGCTGTCTATACCTAGTCTGAGGGCTGCCAAGGGCTGTGACAAACACACTTCCAGGCTGTGCTACAACACCATAGATGTTTCACGCCGGAATTGGAATGCAGGCATTCTTACCTGTGAGCCAAATTCTGATTCAGCCTTAATTGTATTAAATAAAATACATGAAACACACATACAGAAGAAAATCTGTAGCTCAGTGACTACGGCCACATAAGGTATCTGCAATCTTCAACCTCCAGGGACACCATGGTCTGTAGGAAAGCCAAAATAGGCCTTCTCATCCTATCTTCTCCTGGTTCTACTGCAGTCTCCTCTGGAGAAGAAGGTGCTGAAGTTTAAATATTCCTCCAGCAGCAGAACCCATAGGCTGAATGACCCTTCTGGCATATTGCTTGCCAGGGTAGACTGAGCACACAGGGTAGAATCTGGCTTTTATACTTCTATTTTAGTTTCAGCAGCAACATTAATAAAGCATGGCAGCTTGCCCTCATTCCAGTTCAGTGGCAGCCGTATTATACCATGTACTTTGATGTACAGTAGTCTTTATTTGCTATCAGATTGGGAAGCAAAATCATATTGCAACACAGAATCTGATAATTTATCTCACTCTGACTTAGGATCATGAAAGCTACAGCTAAAATGTGAAATTTGGTCATTACCTACTGGACTTTTTACAGGATTTTTTTTTTTTTTTTTAATTGATATTTGAAATCTGATGTGATAGGTCTCTTTGTAATCGTGCAGGTTTGTGTCTACAGCATCAGTAGCAGTTTGGCCTTTCAGCATAGTATTTATGGAAAGAAGGGGGAAATGCCAAAGGGAAGAAACACTGAACCCTGAGTACAGATGGAGTAAAACAATGAGTAATGGCTGCTGGATCTGACTGGCTTTCAGAAATGGAATCATAAACATTCCCAGTTTCTCCTGGGTCAGTGCTGTTACGGAGTAGCGTTTTATTTTCAGTGCTCACTGAGAAATTGAAGACATTCCCTGAGAAAGATGAAGATTGAGGCCCTGGTTCACTGAGCTAATTTTCCTTGCGGGAAAATTAAGTATCCTTAAAAACAAAAATGATGAAAATATGTTCCTGAGGAGTAAGATCTAATCAGTAGAGTTATTGCAGACCATCAAGTAATTAACCCCAAACTAGCTTTACTTTTAATATAGAAATATCTTACCCTTTAGCCTTTCTGTCTAGGAAGGGATTTGAGTATCTTTGTCAAATTAGATCTGAACCTCCTTAACAAGTGACCACAGAACATTGTATATCAAAATTCAGACAGATTTATCATTTCAAGAACATCTAAAACCATTGTAATGGGAAGAAATTAAGATAACAGAGACCTTCTTTCTCTGCTGTATTTGCAGAACCAGCCAGAGATGCAGCCAACAGGATCTCGGTGTTCCCAAAAGGATTAACACCAACAGAATGAAACCACCTTCAGATTTGCATGCAAAAAAATAGTGCAAAGTGACTGGCTTGCCCAAGTATGATGCAGAGAGAGTTCTAAGAATTAAAATGCACTTTTCCTTATTAAACTGTCCTGAGAACGCAGAGAATATGGTTTATCCTTTAAGCTTCGTTCATGTGCTCTTGTCACAGAATCACAGAATGGTTTGGGTTGGAAGGGACATTTAAAGATCACCTAGTCCAACCCCGCTGCCATGGGCAAGGACATTCTTCACTAGATCAGGTTGCTCAAAGCCCAGTCCGACCTGGCCATGAACACTTCCAGTGATGGGGCATCCACAACTTCTCTGTGCAACCTGTTCTGGGGTCTCACCACCCTCATTGTAAAAATTTTCTTCCGTATATCTAACCTAAATCTACCCCTTTCAGTTTAAAACCATCACCTCTTGTCCTATCACTAAAGGCCTTGGTAAAGTGTCTCCTTCCATCTTTCTTATAAGCCCCCTTTAAGTATTCAAAGAGCACAATAATGTCTTCCCGGAGCCTTCTCTTCTCCAGGTTGAACAATCCCAACTTTCTGAGCCTTTCTTCATAAGAGAGGTGTTACAGCCCTCTGGTTATCTTCATGGCCCTCCTTTGGAGCTGATCTAACAGGTCCACGTCTTTCTTGTACTGGGGACCCCAGAGCTAGACACAGTACTTCAAGTGGGGCCTCACAAGACTGGAGTAGAGGGGGAGAAATGTTACTAAGAGAAATGCTGCTCTGTAGCACACCACCACCCTGCACCTCTAATAACACCACTTCATCAGCATTCAGGCCTGATTGCATATTTTTGTATATTAGTGAAAGCCACTGGTACAAAGGTTGCAATCAAACACATGAGGAATCCTGAATATGTGAGTGTAGGGAGTGGGGGAGAAGAGATGAGCTGGAAAAGGAGGGTCTCCATGCAAGGCTGGGTAGGCAGCATCCTGCTCTCCCTGCCTATTCTCCCTCTGCCGCAAAAGGCTTCTGTGCATTTGATTTCCAGAAAAGGCTTACGCCATATTTCACTGACCTGTTGGTAAGGAGGAAACAATGGATGAAATGAATACAACACAACAGTGCATGCTGATGAGTATTTGCACCTTATTTGTGCATGCAAAAGAAACAACTGGATTCATAACTCAAATCATACAAAGGGTCAAAGAGCTAGGCTACCATAAGCAAGCAGCCATGTTGGCAGCTGTGATGGAGACCTCCGTCTCTGCCCTGGAAGCAGCAGTCTCTTTCACCTCTCCAAGAAGAAATGCTAGTCCTGAAACTACACTAGCAGATTTGCACAGCCTGAAGGAACTGTGCCTATAGATGAGGTCCTGCATGCCTTTTTCAAGAGAGCAATTGCAGGGCTTCACGCAGTCAAAATTGCTACTGGAACTCTTTTGCTCACCTGAAACCTTAGCTGAGTGTTAATTCACTCGTTGGAAGTCTGCCCTCTGAAGTCTAGCAGACAGGGGATCAGGTTGTCTGTGGCGTCTAGCTCCCACTGTCTTTTGGCATAGTGGGGTGGCTGACAGGGAGTTAATAACAGCACCTTCAATCTCTGTCTAGTCGAGGGCCCAAATGTGGGTTAGACCACAGGAGACACCTGCCAGCTGCTGCATTGGGAAGTAAATCTCACTTTGTCTGCTCCCCTCCCTGCACTTTTGGTTCAGGAAGGAAAAATCATACTGGATCTATGACCTCTGGACCCGCTGGGACTCTTTCCAGCACAGAAATGTATCTAGGTAGAGAGTCCCCATCTTTACTGAAATACATGAGTGTCTAGGAAAATATACAAAGACGGCTTCCACCCAACCAGAAGACTTCTAGGTGTCTTCAGGGACACTTTGCTGACATCCAATGCTGTGAAATCACTTGCAAATTTTGGGCAGCGGATTTTAACTGGAAAATTATATTCTGGTGCTAGATGGCAATGAGAAGTCCTAAAAATGAACAATATGACACAGAGGAAAATGCTTTTGATCTCGTTAGACCTAGGCTAGACCCTTATGCAGGACCTGAGTGTGAGGCTCATACATAGCACAATCAAGACCTACGTTACACCAGGCTGTTCAAATCTTCTCTGTGGTGGAGAGACTATTTTTTTGAATGAGGGTCAAGTAAACACACTTTTGCCATTGAATTTGCCTTACAGCAGATACAAATACATCATTTACTACTCTGAATGCAGCAGTTGTGCTGGGGATTTGTCTCATTGTGCTTTACCAACACTTGCTGCAAATAAAAGGTTAGCAGAGTTGTTCCCTGATGCCAAGCCACTTGCTCCTCACCTTATTTCATTATTATACATGACTCCCCTGAAACAGCTGGAGATCACAAGAGGTCATCTAACTGTCGAAGACCATTGTCCCAGAGCTGTTGCCAAATACCTACTTATACAGCATAGTGTACCTGGCACCATACAGTAAGCTGTATAAGTAGACAGACCAAGGAGTGCAACACCAATTATTTGCTTGAACTGTTCTAGTGGGGGGGGGGGGGGGGGTGGTTCTCACAGTTCATAAAAGGTATCTGAGGAGAAAGGGAGCAGTGGTCTGTAAAATGTATTGCCAGTTCATGCTCTTATTTGCAATACTAATATGGTACTGCCTGATCCAGTATTCAGTGGAAAACAATTTGTCTGCAAAGAGTTTTAGATTGCAGTGGGATTGCTGCCAGAGCAGAATGTCAGCTTAGGCAACAGAGCCTTGAATCCAGCGAGGCTATCATGAATCCTTGCTGGAGGATGCCCCATTAGGCTTTAAATTTTCAGGCACTGCAGAACTGCCAACTCTTTCTTACTCACCTTCAGTGAGATTCAATCATTCATTACTTTGTATGTCGCACTTCTTTGATCATGGATCTCAGTAAAAAAATTATGAGCAACTACACACATCCATAGGAAAGTCCCTCACATTCTCCTCTTCAAGCTAATTTTATAACCCTGCGTAAAAGAAGCTGGCAATGAGATCTTCCGTAAAGGAGTTCTGGATCATTTCATTATTACTGGAAATATAGTCAAGGGAAGAAGAGCCCATCTGGAGTATATTTTTGCCAGCCTTCCATCATATGGTGACACACAATTGCCGACATCTACATTCTTGCTTAAATTCTGATATTTCTTTCCTTCTTTCCCTCCATTAAATTACATACCAAGGAAGAATCGATGTCTGAACTTCTGTGGAAGTTATATTTAACATCAGCTTGTGATTTCATAACAATTGGGTTTTTTTTCCCTTTGGATCTTAAGAAACAATGTAGCTTTCAGGAGCAAGTGGTGAAGGTAGGAATGCTTACCATTGGTTTTGCTAAACAAAACCCAGTATTCACTCTCTCAGGCCAGGACAGAAAGCTAGACTTATCAGAAGCCACGCATTTTTAATAAAACTTTCTATCAAAAGCTTGACCTAATAAAGTTATTTGTGGAGAGGACTTTGTGTCTGGTTAGTTGGCAAACCTGCCAAGTAGGTAGGTCAGAACCTGTTAGAGGTCAGAACCTGTTAGTTCAGCCAGTGGTTCAGATATAGCCTAGGTAATGAAAATGTGCATGGTGGTCAAGAAAAAGAAGTGACTGGATCATGAGGGTCTCAGCTTGGTTTAAATTTAACAGAACTGGGGCCCAGCTAGCCTAAAGATTTTTAAATAAGTAAATGTAGTGAATATGAAACATTCTGTCTTCTAGCTATCCCCTCAGAAGGGGCGGTGTACCTCTCGTTCCCCAGGCAGAAACACCAGTCAGCAGCTTCCACATCAATAGACTTCAGCTCTGATTTAGCAAAAACATTCCCAGGTGTTCAGTTTTCATTATATTACTACTGATATTGTCAACAAGACTCTCAGTTACTGCCAAATCTTTGTTTAGTGTCAGCCAGACTTGCATGGTCCAAGGGGAGTCCAGGGTTCCTAGGGGAATCCTAGGTGTGACAGGATACAGCCTTAGGGAACAATTTAGATTCAGCTTAACAGGGAGAATAATTGCTTTCAGGGAATTCAGATGCTGTTAGAAAGTCTTGTGTTGAGTCCTGCCCAAACACAGATGTCCAAGAACACAACAGCTGCAAATAATGAATCACAGTCATTTCCAGTGATACCCATACGATTTTTTTTTCCTCTCATTTTTGTTATGTGAAGCTCAGGATCAAAGTTGGGAAACTTACAAAGTGGATTTGAGGAGAATGTGAAGAGAAAGTTCTTTCTAAAAGTCCAGCAACTCAAAGGCAATTATACAAGATTGCACTACCATGTGAATCACTGCAGCTGTTTACTGGGAGTAAAGCAGATGTACAGAATGTAAGTATGGGCATTGCATTTCTGTGCTTTTATCTCTGAGATAATCTTCACATTCCTAAATTTATATATAGTGCGATCACCATGCTCTATCATACTGATTCCCCAGACTTGCTTAAAAGATAGGAAGTGTCAGATAAAGATATCTTAGTAAAAGTTAATGGTTCAAATAAGATCAAAGCTAGAAATTTCTCAAGGACCCCTCAGACAGAAAACATGAGCTCTAACTGTACAGCTGTAAAAACGGGTCCCTTAGTAAAGCAGTCATACAGTCCAGGCAAAGGTCCCTTCTGTTTCTCCCAGGAGATCCAGATAAGAGTATGAAGAAAAAGGAGAGTACGTGTAAAAGCAGCAAAGTGGGCTAACAGAGCAGTCCCTAGTTCCAGGAATTTTTGTAACTTTTCACCCTAAAGCTAATGGTCTGTGATGCCAAGGAGTCAGAGTGAAGTAATGTGGAGTCAGAGTGGAGTCAGAGTCCTGTAAATATTTTGCTCCTCTCAGTTTCTCACAGAATTATTATCAGCAGAACAAGCAGTAATAATGTTTAGTCTTGCTCCACTCCTCTTCCCCAGAGAAGATAGTGCAGGGAGAGCCTTGAAAGTATGTTGCTGCAAGGAAAACTAACAGCATCTCTGGAAAACATGCTTTCTGTCTTGCATATGGACATGCATTCCCCTGGGAGGCAGTTCCAAGTGATGAGCAGATCCTTAACATGATGAACCAGTGTCTTGGGCTCCCTGTCTTCTTGTGGATCTTGCTGTGGCCATAACTTCATTAATGTCCACAGCTGAAGTATACATTTGAAGTAACTCCTGGTTATCTTCTGTTTTTCTTTGCTTTGTAAAATTTATATAAATTTTGCTTCTGCTATACCACCATTGAATGAAACAAAAATGCAGTTGCAGAGTATAAAGCTTTTGCTTTTATGAAGCCTCATGCTATTGTCCATAAAATAAAGGACTCATCAAGACAAGTTTACATGCAATCTTAACTCTTCCATTGTGTATATCTGTTATAAAAAGCCAAGCTTTTCAGGAGAGATAGCATCTTTTATTAGCTGGGTGATATAGTTAAAAAAAGTCAGATAAGCTCACATAGTCCCTTCATCAAGCCAGACAGAAGCACCAAAGGCCATGCCAAACAGATGCTGGAAATGATACATGCCTACATCACTATTCCTATTGCCACATGGGCTGTAATATGTCTTGCACGGGATTGTAACTTGCTCCAAATAAAAAGTGACATTTTATTCCACAATAACATCTCGGAATAAAGCAGTACAGAAGTGAAGTGCATTAAGCATTCTCTTCTATATTGTTGGTATCTGCTTCCAATGTGAAATACCTAAATCACAGACCACGTATCAGTCCATGGTTCAAGTTTTTCAATATACATACCAAAGAAAAGGAACAATTTAACTGAGAAAACAATGACCTCTTCAGACTAGCAAGACATGATCTATCCCAGTAGCCACAGAGAGGGGAAGATACTCAGCACTTTGCAGGTTGGATATTAAAAATCTTACATCATGATTTTTCTGGGAGAGAAAGAAAGATCCTTTCTCAAACTGGAATTAAAACTGTACATAAGTGTTTACTAGATTAAAATACCCTTAAACGCTGTATTAAAAAAAAGACATGAAAACACTGAGGTATATTCTAGGAATGAAACTGTCTTTGACCCCTTGTAATAGGCAGTACAAAACTATGCAAGAGAAAATCTCCTACTCAGTCTGTTATTTCTAAAACAGTTTTTCAGTATGGATCACATATTCATGCATCTCAGCCCTACCAACAGATTTAACAGATGAAGTGTCTATGCCCTCCTCCCATCCTTCCTGAGGAGGCAGGCAGGCAGGCAGGGAATATTGAGGGAGACCTGAAAGAAGAGGGGCAAGGTTCCACCCAGCATAACCTTGCCCTCAACATGCAGAATCTCCTCTATCTGGGGAGAGGCTTTGGGAGTGGTTCTTCACCACAAACCATCTGTAAGCAGCTGTTCTGTGCCTAAAGCAGGCAGTTGTTCCTCCGGCTCCTGTTATAACTTGTGTGAGCTCTCCTGCAGAGCTCATTAAGGCACCTGGTTGAGGTGGTAAATGAAAAGAAACTTCCATCATTTATTGGAAGCCATAATTGTAAACCTGAAATTAAGGGCTTGGAGGGATTATACAAAATCTTCCAGCTGCTTGAAAAAATCTATTAATCCATTAGGAAGGGGTGCAAAGATTGCTATTTCAGCTAGTTTTCCTGTATAACTCATAAACATTGCCTGTCAAATCCCAAACTCTTCACCCAGACAAACTCCTGCTGAGCAAATGGAATTTTGCCTGAGCAAGGACTGAATAAGGTCTTCTGCAGTTAACCCTGTGAGCCTGGCACTGAAGGACTCATTGTCATGATAATGCTACTATTCTCATTGAATCTGACAAGGTGGAAAGAGCCACAGAGGTTATACATTTTTACAGGTTGGTCCATGAGCATTTGTTCAGCCTGGGAATTCACTGGTCACCAAATATTTACAATATATACAGTACACTGGTCAAATTTGTGTTTGCCCTCCAGACACCTAAAATTTGTGCATCATTATTTTCCATCATTTGTGTGCTAGGTAAGGATACAAATACAAATGCTTTTTTTGGTAACTTTCAACCTTTTTTCAATTTGTGGTTCTCCTAAAAACAGAACACTATTGAAAATAACTTTGCTTTTCTTAACTGCCTTTTATGGATCCCTTAGAGGTATCCCCTAAGAGTTTCTGGATCAGAAAGCTGAAAACCATTGCTAACTTAAATTATTTCCTTTTAAGTGCTGAAGCTGTTGACACATGTAGTCCACAGGCTAAGTCATTTTTTAAAATTTGACAACCAGAGGCAGGATTCTGATGTTCTTACTTGCCCTCTGACAGGAAGCTTTTCTGTGGGTCTTCTCCTGCAATGAAGTAGTACAAGATAAATACGAGTATTATAATGCAACTTCAAATTACTGGTCTTCCTTATCAGCACTATGTGCACAAGAGAAGTATCAGCTGTATTGTCTTGGAGCAGTGCAGGACCTTGAAAGTGTCCTGACCTGGATTTTACTGGTACTGGGTAAATTCCCATTATTATTCCTCACAAATGAATTACACAGATTGTGTTTACCCTCTGTCGGAGGCAAGCACTGTGTGTTATTGTTATGTCTAATGCCACCATTTGCTCGGGGCAGAACCAGACAAAAATAAACTGGCTGAGATTAACCTAACACACTTCAACTTCAGGGCCCACGGGAGTGCCAGAAGTAGTAAATGATGAAAGAAAGTATATCTAAGAGTTTTGGATGTAGAAAATTCAGCTTAAGTGCTCTGGGAGAACTCAGTTCCCATTTCACCCATATAAGAGGTGTCTTGGTCAGATTCCAATTCAGTTAACTGCATGAAGTCCAATTCTTCCTTAAGACATGAATGAGCAGATACTGCTTGGATGATCTAATATCATTACAATGGGCATAATGTAAAATCCTGAACAGAGTGACCTCTCTGATACCTTAAACCTGCATCTGAATCATGGCCATGAGATCTACTTACCTTTTCTGTGCATTTTGAAAGAGTCAGGATTTCTGCACTGATCTAGTGCCATTGAAGACAGCAGTAAGGCTGCTATGTGTCAATTAAAACATAGTCACACCATCCTCTTTCAGTGGCACTTAAAAAGAAGTGTGAATATTTCAGAATAGAAGGCCTAAAATTATACTTAGCAACTCGAATGAGTGGCTTGATTTTCAAATGAATTGGACATTTGAAAGTTCTCATTCAGCTGTTGCTATTAAGCATCCTAGAAAATCAAGCTGCCAATTTGTATACAACTACACATACAATATACAGATGAACATGAGTATATGCATATACCCATCATTCTCTGTTCTTCCTGTCTTCACTCAGCAAAAATGATGTGTCAGGGAAAATGCAAGAGAAAGCACAAACTCAATAAACATGTATAGCTCCACATAACATCGATGACAGTCTGGGTCCCTGGATACCCCATACTTTATTAGGCTCATGGACAGTACAGAATTAAGTGTATTGTAGTGCAAGCAAATTCCCATTTGCTCATTTCCATGGACCTTGTATATATTGCCTGTTCTCTCTCTTTGCAGTGTACATGACAATGAGTTTGCAAAATTCCTCTAGAAGTCGATTTTGTAAGAGGACCTTCTTACATAGCACATACACAAAAGATAACCACAGTGGGATTCGTGCCCCTATTTTTAAATGTCATTGATGCAGGCATCTACCTGTGAGCTAGGTGTCTATGTACCCATGCCGGTCAATGAAGTCCTGGTCAATTCAGTTAGTAGACTGTAGCAAGCAATCAGGCTGACCAAAGATGGGTGTGTGCTTTAGGATCAGATGAATCAATTTCTGGTCTCCATTGACTAGGCAGACACACACAACATGGATATCTAAAATTAAACAAGACATGCATCACCTCCAAAGTTTCCCTACTTGAGCTTAGCCCCATCTTCATTCAGTTGTCAGAAATCTTTGTGAGAAGTCAGACATCTTCTTCTTCTTCTTCTTGAAATCTTGTTTTCTCTTGACTTTTGTGGCTCTTTTCTCTCCTGTTTCTCTTCGTGAGTCTCTGACTGATCCCTTTTTCTGACTGATTCTTGCAGACTGATCCCTTTGCCTGACCTTCCACATTACTCATGGGGCAATGTCACAGGTCCCATTCTATTATCCTTTACTACTGTATTTCTCAGTTGTCTCGCTTGCAAATGCAACCCTAAAAATCATCTGGGCTGTCAACAAATCATAATTTTACCCCTTTAGCCTAGAACTGTCTCATTCTAGGCAAACCAAAAGTTCAGCCAGTTTTTCCCAGGGAACATCGTCTTCAGGTCAAGCTGTCTCTGGGCGCTCACATTCAAATCCTGATAAATGTCAGGGATATTCTTTTCAGTAGCATATAGTATAACTGGGCCCTGACCCATGATACATATACCTATATAAGTAACAGCACTTTTCACTACATATAGCAGCAAGGAGTGAGAACTCAGCGCTGATCCCCCTTTTTTTCAATCTGAAGGACAGGCTCATAAAAATAACAGAAGGCCAAATTTCCTTATCATGTCTTTGCCAAGAATGAACTTTGTAGGGAGAAATGTTACATTTCCAAATTAGTATTGGCTACTCCACAGAAAATTAGGCAGCCTGCAGAAAGATGCAAAGGTGTTAAATACTTCATTTGGAATGTCCTATGCTCTAATCCCTAGCTCTTAATTCTAGGGAGCAGCTTTACTGCTCCCTAGAAAATCCCTAGCTCTTAATTCTGCTTTCTCTTTAGTATTCTCCTCCTAAAGCCTGTTCTCATCAATAATGCTGCTCTGAAATGGCTATGAGCCACAACTGGGAAACAGTACCTATTTCTCCAAGGCTTTTCCATTTCCTGGCTGCCATTACAGTAATGTTCCTGGTATAAATGCTCCAACCAGTGGTGGATGGGGAGGGGAAATGATAGGGTATGTTACCCTCCTCTTAAAAGTACTCTTGCTAATACAGTAGCAGTAAGAGCAGCTGCATCAGGTTATTATACCGGAGGACATACTGGCAAAACCATGTGATCTTTCTTCTGTGATGCCATATAATGCTTTAAATGTGTACTTTCCATAAGTCTTGCTGCAAGGGTCAAGTTTCTGTACTATTCTTTGTAAAATGTCCCTCCAAACAATATCACTCCTCATCTGAAATTTTACTGGAATCATGTTAGCTTGATGATTAATGTGAGTTATCCCAAAGCCTCTTACAAATGAATCAAATTAAAACATGTGACATGGTAAATTCACCATGCAACCCATAGATTCTGCAAGGCTTCCCTCTACTACCACTAGGACTTTGCATCTTTATTACCTAATGTTTCCCAGCCACTTCATTGTCCTTGATGAAAAATGAAAAGCAAAGGATTATTGACCAAGGAGCTTTCCAATGAAGGTAGCTGGAAGAAGGTTTTATTTTATTATCTCTCTGATAATGAGATTCCACATTTTCCATATACCTTGATTACTCATTTGGTATATACATTGCTCTAATCGTTGCTTTGGTAATTTACTTCATATCTGTATTACAAGTAAAGTAAATTATTTTTGTAGGAATATTGTAAACATACTTATTTTCACTCATGCCTATTTTCACTTCTACCTATTTTCAGTTCAGAAATGTTAAATGACAAGACTGAGTGGTCAATGTGTCTATTTTAAATATCAGAGAAGGTTAATATGTGTAAATCAATTTCTTGGTGCTGGGGACAATGTTTTCCTACAAAAGTATTAGTAAATTTAAAAGGAGGGGCAAAATTAATTTCGGATTTAGCTACTTCTGAGGAAAGCAACTTAAAACAGACTCAAAAGCAGTGAATTCAATGGACACAGAAGTGGAAGGCCTTCAGTGACATGCAGTGATTAACCAATGCTGGGGATCAAACCGTGTCCTTGCTCCAGTCTTGACCACCAGCAAAGGACAAATGCTGGCAACAGTGCCTAGCAATACAACCAGGCCATCTGCTTGTGCAGGTCAGGTGCAGGAGGACTGCTGCAAGGCATCTCATTTGCTAGGCAGTGAGGTAACATACGGTGCTCTCACATCAACACCTGTCCAATACAGACATGCAGCCACACCTCCTGCACCACCGGGTGCATTTCCTACCCTTTGTTCAGAAGGTGCCAGTGTAGGCATGGGTTTGGGATATGCTAAAGCAGGTGCTTCTCAGGGTGGGTCCTCCCTGCATCAGTGCATGCTTTGCCAGGCCAAGCATGACTCCGCGAGGTAGCACACAGCTAGGCATCCTCTCCCAGTCCTTAACCAGAGGTGCTAGGAAATACCACAGTTGGAGTGGGATTAGTTGCACGGTGTGTTGGGATTATCCAGTAGTCTCTGCTCTAGGCCATTTAGAAATATCATGAGCTGAGCTGCAAATAAAATGGCTAACGGCAATGGGTAGGGACAGCACTTTTTCAGACTCTCCAGATCTCCTGCTTCAGCCACTGGCCCCTTCATACCAGGGGGAAACACAGGAGTGTCATGAGAGTACAAGGAGAGACAGGCGGCACAGAGATTAACCTGCAGAAAAATCTGTGAGAGAGGAGAGTGGAGGATCAGCTGAAAGTAAATATTGTCTTAATGCCTATATAAACATACACCTCTCCCTTCTTTTCAAAGCCCTAGGGGAGAGATAAGCAAGTTTGAAACAAATCTCCTCGGCAGTGCGGCTGAGGCTGCTGCCCTGGTGTCATTCAAACCCCATCACTGTTAATCATTAGCAGAGATGAAAAGGTTAGCAGGGGAGAGTCAGAGAAACAGAGCTCAACCCATAAATAGCACCTGCTTCCAAGAACCACCTAATGACTGCATCTTAGAAATCAGGGAGAGGCTGTCCAAATCCATTAAGGCACTTAGCATACATATGTATAACAGACCTGTCATTTTGGGTTAGGGAGAAAAGAGAACAAGTCTCCCAGCACACTGGGAAAATATATAAAATTACAGACAGTTTCAGTCAGACTGTGTAGTTCAATGGCCTGTCAGCTGCTCCTTTTAACCCCCATTTTCAAGCTGTTATTATTATTCAACTGATAAATTTGCTCTGGGTTAAGTCTTATTACAGAAGATTTTGGAAAAGAGCAAGCAAGCAATCTTTCTTTCATTATTCCCTTCTTCACAAGCATTTGAAAACAATTTTGAAGCCATTTTAAATTTCAATAGTGCAAAGGGCTACCTATTTTACAGTGATAGGGTAAGGATTAACAAAATTAGGATGTGGGCAGCAATATGAAGACCTAAAGAAACGAAGCAGTATGAAATGCAAGTATACATTTAGACTGGACACTGCAATTTAACAGCCAAAATAGATTTCCGTATATTGAGAAGGGTAATGGTGAAGACAATAAAAAAGTGTGCATAGATTAAAAATATCACACATAAACAGGGAAGTTGGGTGTGATTTTTTTTCCTGCTTTTTAGCACATAAATTCACTTTTGGTATAGCTCTTCAGAAAATGCTGGAGCTTCTTCAGGAATTAATTTGGCCATTATGCTGCTAAGCTTGCTCAGATAAACTGTTGCATCTGTGAGCCTCTCCTGGATATTTGGGAAGTAATGGAAACTTGAAAAGAGGTCAGTGATTTTTGCTGCACAACTCTGAAACAACTTACAAGTACTTTTTTCAGATTGGTGTGCTAGGAATGGGGAATATCACTTCCTGAATGTGATAAAAAATGGGTAGTAACCCCTTTGTATGTGCTACTGAAAATGTGCTCCTTAACGTACAAAATTACTGTGGGTAATTTGCCATACTACAGGTTTCACTCTCACCTAGGTCAGTAGTGACCAAAGGTTGCTAATATATGGTCCCCAGTTAGCAGCCAATGTAATAGACACTACCAGGCTCAGAAAGCAGACCAAAGTGAAATTGCTGTGAAAATGAATTTTCCTTGAAGAACTGCTGGTGCATGTCTATGCTTTTTGAGCGTTATGCCTGCAGGACCCCTGACTCCTCTGGGAAGAAACTGGGAATACTTGATCCTAAATGCATTCCCTTGTGGATCCAGACTTTACAGCCAAAGCTCTCACCTTGCTTGGTTACACAAACCCATTTTGAAGGATTGTTTAGGTTGATGGGGATTGTAGTTGGGCATGCACACGTACATGGGTTCTGCATTGCTCTCCCCGAGGGGCTGCAGGCCAATGCTGCTCCTGCTGCTGTTTCCAAGAGCAACATAGAGCCACAGATACCTCACAAAAGATCATACAAAGGGGTAGCATCTGTCAAAGAGCAGTGACAGATAGATAGTGCTTCTATTCCTATCACCAGTCTTTGGAAAACAGAGGTGAAACACACTGTGTGACAGCTTTGCAGACGCTGCTCAACTTGTAAAGAAAAGCAACTGGACTTTTTACATAAGGACACAAAACCCCCTTAGTTTAAGGAAAGTATGGTGTAAAGCAAGGTTCTGAGAACATTTTTCTCTGCATAATGCTTGGTAGGAAAGACTCAGATTTGGCAAAGTTTGCATAATGGAAATTTAATGTTGTGCTTGAATGTAAACTGTTACAGCTACTAGTAGAAAACCACTACCAGTAACAGTTCCGTATGGTATACTTCCAGTTTTCTTTTTAGGGTTTGTTGGGGTTCCTCTGCTTTCTGCGTTGTTACTCACTTTTCAAAAGCTACCTATTCTCTCCAGCATCATTTTTTCAGTCTTCCTCTATGTTTTTTCAACAAAGTCCCTGGCCAGCCTAGGGTTTGGATCCTTTCATTCTCTCATCTACTGAGTCTCGCCTTCCCCCTGCATTGTCTCTTTTCTGCTCTCTTTTCCATCCCTTTTCCTTCCAGCTAACACAATAACACTAGTCCACTAGCAATCCATAGTTCCTACCCAATGGATATCCTCTCCTTTCCCTCTGTTGTTCATCAATCAGGACAGAGTCTTTTATTTAGTTGACTTTCTTAGTGTTCCATCAAAATCACAGGAATTTCTGCCCTTACATGTAGCTAGGACTGGGCCATCCCTCATGTACCCTGACAGTAGCTGCCTACTGGGTCTCTGAATGGGATGTTAAGCATTTTTCGTTCCTGGATTATTTTCTTTCCATTGATTTGAAGCCATTGGTGACTCACAAAAGAGGGCCAGCAGGGTGAGGGTGACTGCAGTTCCTCAGGGACAGCAATCATTCATACAGTGGATTAAATGCTGTACTTTAGCTGCATCATGACAGAGAGGATCAAAGGTGCTGGCAGATAGCTCCAGAGGTTGACTTCCTGTGTTGTCAAAAGCTTTGTTAGAAACTTGCTATCAAATAATTCCACAAATATCAAATGACCAGTATTTATATTTGCTTATCTTTGTGCTCTGTGAGCTCTGTGAAAGCCGAGAGCTCTTTCCTGCAGAGAAAAATTATCATTCTCCACCACAATGTCCTGGTACTGAGAAGTGTCAACAAATGAAACAGAAGTGAGATCGTTCAGAAACTACTCCACAAGTGGTCTGTGTTGACTCCGCTGTTTTATGTTGCCAAAAGAAAAGTAGTTTGCTCAGCGCTTTCTTTCCATCTGCATATTTCAGCTCTTGAGCATCGCTTCTCTGTGTGTCTGTCTATGATATGAGTGATAAAAGACAATGTCACTCAAATCTTGTTCCTTAATTTTTTTTCCTGTGATATGCTATCCAGGAATCATACTGTGAGGGAAGTAAATGGGAACAAGTGCATCAAATCAGAGGGCAGCTGTAGTGTTAACTATCTCTTTTCCTCATAGAGTTCTTGACTGGCTTGAGTTTGCTAAAAGCAGCTTTTCAAATGCAGCAGCAACCAAAGTTTATGATAGCGGATCATACTAATACTGTGTTTTTTCCCAAGGATAAGAATAACTCTTCTTTCTGCCTAAAGTCGGCAGTGTTTCTAAACTATTCAGAATGTTTGCACTAAAATGTTTACAACAGGTAACAATTACAAGACAAAAGCCCATCATGCTATGACATATTATAACAGATTGTGATTTCATGTACACAGAATCAAATTCTTTAAATCTATAAAATCACTACAAGCACTCTTTCAACTGCTATCCTGGGTAAAATTACAGCACATAATTTTCCTTTCCAACAGTTAAGTTCAGTTCCCAGAACTCTCCATATCCAACAGTCTCTGTGGGGGAGCTCAGTATATAATTTAGCAATTCTACATTTGCAGTGAAGAAAAGAGTGAGATCTCTCTTGCACTGAAAAAACGTAAATTATTCGTGATACATGTTTACTCGGACTGAAGGACTTACTTCACACCCGTAAGTTACATCAAAGTATCATCCACTGGGCACTTCATAACATGGTGCACGGTACCAGGAATTCAGCGTTAGACTGGAACAGCATCAGTAATAATAACAACTTCTTCACAGCAGATCCAGTCAGAATCATCACCACAGTGCTAGACTGACTGCATGTCCGTATCAAGCAGCTGCCTCAAGCTTGACTCAAACAGGCCAGAACTGGTGCTGGCATGAAAAGAAGAAATGTCAGGGAGCTATCCAGGAAACTGAACTTGCCCTTTATCTAGTTTATGTGCCAATAGGGAGCGTGCGTTTGTTAGGCTAGCTACTGCACATGAACACACCAGTAGCAACAGTGGTAAGAAATGCCTCCTTCCATCTTTAAGCCAAAAAAACTGTGTCATTTCCTCTTGGACCAGAGCCTTGCTACCATGATTCATACTCAGCTCTGGTTACTACAACCCACTGCACCTTGAGCTACACAGATGCAGAATAAAAAGCTAAAGAACCAGACACATTCATGAGAATCCTGACTGAGGAATGCCTTCGTCTGTGAGACCAGAGTGAGAGTCATCCTGGTACACTGAAAGTGTCATTTCAAACAAAGTCTTGGCAATAACCCAGCCAATTTTTCTTGAGCAGATCATTATGAAACCATGGAAAAAGTCAGGGGAACGTCTTTTATGTCAGCGACCAACTCATTCACAGAATGGGTGAACATATTTAGTATTACTCTCATGTTTACATCCATTGTCTAGACATTCCAGTGAGAATAGTGCAGACAGACAAAAGACAGAAATTGTTCGTCTCATACAAGGCAGTTTGCATTGCTTATATAGCCTCTAGAGCTTAAGGTGCACTTTTCTCCATAAACAATAAATTCAGTTAAGAAATAGCATTTTGGATTCCGCTCTCTTTGACTCATCTAGTGGATCTGAGTCCAGTCAAGTCTCTTTCCAGACTGGGGAAATCTGAATTTTATCAGCTCCATGAATCACTACCAGCTTTCCTCACTTGACTCCAGAGTCACCCAATTTCAATTCTTTGGACATGAACCAATTCAGCAACAATGTGAAATAAAGGGTGGAGGGTTTTTCTGATGCAGTACCTGGCTGTGGGGCAGGGTTAGTCATCTAGAACCTGACAAAAGACTTAACAAGAAAGCTGAAGTAATGTCCAGTTTTTCAAAGGAGAACACTGAGTACAGCCTATTCCAAAACAAGCAATGTTTTCCAGGCAAACTGGTCACACTTCCTGTCATTTTCATGTAGTATCAATGATGTCCATAATTTTAATAAAATCAAATTATGAATCTAGTAATAAAAGGCATTCTTTATAGCAAGATTTTCTAGGATGACTGTTACCATGCCTCATTTGGCGCAGATGTGTTTTACCTCTAACATTTTTTTTAAATCAGGAGCATGCTCATCTCTAGCTATTGAGATTAGCCACTGGTACACAGTCAACAAAGAGATGTAAGCAGATCTCTCTGCGGAAGTGCATATGGCTTTTCACTGAGTATACAGAAGGTCTAAGTAGACAGCTCTTCTGATTTAGGCACAGAATAGAGGCAGATAATTGTCATAGGTATGCAGGATTGCTCCAGATCCAATTTCTCAACTTGCTAATAAACATTTAAAAGTTCCTTTCATTTTGTTTAGTGCCATATCCTCTATAAGAACAGAATTTTGTAACAAGCTCCATTTATAACATGTGATGGAAATCTTGTTTGTATTTTCTGTCAGAGCATCTTTCAAAGATAGAGTAACCTGAGGAGAACCTCTGCATATCAGGCAGAGCCATCCAGCCAAGAACACATCTGAGGCACAGCCATAATCCTTAATGGAAGTTTTCTGTCATTTCCAGGGAAGCCTAGAAAAAGTCCCACCACATTGCCTCGCAAAACTTGTTATGGCTTGAAGCTGCATAAACCAGGTATAAATGGACAAATTACCATGGCACCTGCAGCAGTAGCTGATGATGTAAAGTGGATGTATTTGTATGTACATAAGAGGTTCAATACTGTATCTTTTAAAGACATATTTGCATTCTAATAGGATCTTGCCTAATGTTCTCATGCTAATATCATGCCATGTGGAACCATGCTGTTTGAATGCTGCTTATCATTGTCAGCCAAACCAGTCATAATCAGAATTTAGAATTGCCTTAAAAATATATTTTGTTCTCACTAAGGTCATGCCTAATCAAAGAGAATGAAAGAGTAATCCCCATCCAGTATTCAGATTTATGTGATGCTTAACAAAGGGCAGCCAGTAAAATGAAGCAATTGGCTTTAATTGTTTCCAGTCATTCAGCATGGAAAGTCTTATCAAAACATCTGACAGTGACTACCTTGACTTAATTTATTTCCTGAAATTAAATATGATTCACACTACTGAAAAATCTGGTGATTTACAACCAAAGTTGATTTTGTACTAAATCAACTGTACTACACAGTTCTTTAAAAAAAAAAAAAAAAAAAAAAAAGGCCAGTCAAGGAATCTGTATTTAATCTAGCTAAGTAGGTTCACATCAAATTAGTAAGTTGTACTACTGGCAGACCTAGGGTAAAATCTTCAGAAGTGTTGAGTCTAGATGTAGGTTCCGAAATGTCTAGACATTTAAAAAAAATGCGATGTAGGCTCCCAGCTCACTGCACTGATTGTCTAACACCTAATTTGTATGTACTTTCCTTTCCACTCCATCCCCTGGCCCCAGGGTAAACACCTTGAGATAAATTTACAAAAGGATCAAGCACGTAATCTCAAGCCTCTAATCACCACTTTCTAATTTTAAGCAACACATTGTGTATCTTCCAAAGTGCTGCCTCCTACTACTTATGCAGAAAGATACCTAAATATCAACAGCTCTGTGTTGTAAAGTGCCTTTGGTGAGTCTTAAGGAAGAAGCAGCTTCAGCTGTACTGGTGTAGCTCAGGGCCAACACCTAACCCAAGGTTTTTCATTCCTCTGACTTCACCATACCCATTTTCTTCCCCCATTCCTGTATCTCCAGCACTCTCACCCAATGTCACATTTTCAAACAGCTAATCCTGAAAGAAACTTCAGGTCCCAGGCTCTGGCACTGCTCTCTGACAGCCCACAGGCTGTACTGGTGGATCAAGGCCAACTGTATTGCTGTTGTAATAACCTTTATGAAGAGAATCAATCTTAATTAAACAGAGAAACACCATCCCTCCTATACCTTCAGCTCTTGCATTACTTCTTCTTGTCTGAATCTTGGCTAACTTGAATCCTGGGCTTCACTGTATTGTCTCCCCTGCTTATATTGGCAATCAAGTAGGGGGAACATCAACCATAAAGAACAGAAGTAGTCAGGAGACCTTATGGTCATGGCAAATCATGGTGGAACCTCTCTGTTGCTGTGATGAATCTCTTGTTTTTGAAGATGAGTGTGCTGTAATGGCCATGAGCAAGCCATGCATAGTGGGCATGAGATGACCATCCAGGCTATGTACAATAAGCACCTTTGCGTACATTGAGCAATGGTTACTCTACGAGTTAGTTTATTAGCTGGTTAGTGTCCTGATACTGAAGCATCCTTCAGCCTGAGTAGTTTTCATGCTGTAATTGTTGCTGACCAAAAAAACCCCCGCTCATTTTGGCACTTTCTTGCCTCTCGAAGGAACTGCATAGGCAGCAATATTAAAGCAAGGTATCCACTAGGACATCCTTAAAGAGTTTTTTGGGGCAATTGCTACTCCATTCTTCACCTTGGCAAACAAGCATTTCCTGGCTACTCAGTTACCATGTGTCTGAACCATATTCCAGGCTCCACGGCGCCTTCATAGGTGTGTAACACCGTGACTGAAACATAGGGTGTCCATCCTCTGTTGCTTCACCACTAGTCAGCTGGTGCACAGGGCACACAGCATTGCTTTTTCTGCCTGATGGAGGCACCATCTGGATAAAGTCTAAATTTCTCCCCCCTGTAGCAGGCTGGGAAGCAGATAGTTCTGCACATCTTTTGATTGTGATTACTGACGGTGGAAAAAAATCCTATCAATCTAAATATAAAATTAATATTTAAAGACACTCTTAGGATAGGTAAGGAGAGGTAATCAGCTCTTGGCAGATTGTACAGCTATATGCATGGTAGATTTTTCCCAGAGTGGGATCTCTAAAAGAGGAGGCACCCCAGCAAAGTTCCTGAAAACTGTAAGTATTAAAGCTTCTTTACCTTTATTAGTATTCTCACTCCAAAATCCAACATTTAGAGAACTTTCAGATTTTTACATTTCATGGAAAAGATGCGTATCTCCCACAGACAGTCTTTAGTGTCCTACTGAAAGCAAGTGTGTGCCCTAGGAATACCTTTGTTCTGAGTCCCTGGTGCCTAAGACTTATGAGAAAATAGGAGCTGGAGAAAATAGGAGCTTAAGTTTTACATAAAATGAATATAAAAGAAGGTTTACAATTTACAGTATATAACTACTATATATGTGGAAAGAATGCTTCTGTTCCTTCCTCTTTTTTCTTTTCCCCTTCTCTTTGCTCAAAAAGCTTCTCAAAAGCAGAGCTAGTGAATAGCATCCATCAAATTATGGGAGCAGGGAGGGTGTTGAGAAAATAGATTGTGCAAATGTTTTAATTTAGTCAGCATTTCATGGAGTTTTTTTATTCCAATGAAACCATAGAAAATGAAAGATTTTGCTCAGGTTTTGTGCATTGAAACTGGAATTGGTTTTGTGGCTTTTTGTAGGAGTTTCAAAAGAGAAGTATTTCAGAAAAAAATATCTTGCCAACAGTAAAATCTTTCAGCTTAACTTTTTGTGGAAAGTCAATTTCTGAGAAAGAATGATGATTTTTTGACTGGCCATTCTTAGCATTCCCCTGCCAGTGTGGAACATGTTGTCAGTGAATTATCACACAGAAGAAAATTACTTTCTTTCCTCACTGTTAGTAGTCACTAGGCCAGCTTGTCTCAAACAATATGACGGATACCATTTATTTTAGACCCAAATTGATTTAGTCCACAGCAAGGCTGATGAATATACTGTTGACAATAGAAACACTGAAACTGAGATTAAAAAAGTAATCTTACACGTACTGAAGAAATTCAAGTCTACTGCTGCTTGAAATACATCTGTTACTTTGAGGTTATGCCATCTGCAACACTGGAAATGTTGGACATGCAAGCCTAAGCAGGTTGAATGAACTGAATTATGGTCATCCATTTAAAACCTGGTTTATGGCTTATAATGAAAAGGAATTATTGTAACATCGCTCATTTAGTTCCCATCAGTAAAACTGTAATTTTATCATTTCATGGCTCTGTCAGGTCATATCACAGCCCTCTCACTTCAGGTCTTCCCACTCAAATTAATATTTTACTGCAGCCCAGCCATTAGCAGTGTTATTGCCCCACCAATCTTATGCACCTAAGCACTAGCCAGCCAATACATATAATTAAGTAATTAGATACAACTGGACTATTTGCCAACAGAAACAAGAATCACATTTAAAGCCCTGAATTACTACAGGGTGGGTTAAGGGATCTGAAAAGAAATGCGCACTGTATGTGTATCACTTGTTTTCCCCACAAAAGCAGTTGTGTAAGGTCAGGGTAAAACCTTGGCTCTGTCTCCTCGACACACTGAGCAGTGCAGCTGAACAGGCACAGTTGGTGTTTTTCTGCTGATTTGTTGCAAAATTGGATCCTGCCGGATAGCAGCATGAAAGGATTTGACTCAGCTTCATAAAACTCATAAGGTGCTCTGGGGTGATGGGAGCAATATGACACTGTTTACTTCAAACATACAAGATAGGTAAAAGAAAAACACATATATCATAATAACATATGTGTGGTCTTATTCTGAAGCATGCTACAGCCATGCAAATAGATTGCAAAAAAAAAAAAAAAAAAAGTGGCCATGCATTATTTAGGTAAGAGACAGTAAAGACCTAACCTTCACCAGTGACTGCCTATGATGGGTAATGGGCTCAGAACCAGACGTACACACATCTGCCTTTACTGCCAGTAACATATGCCTGATTAGAAGTTAGCTGCCACCTTCAACAGAGTATTTAGAGGTACACTCTAGGCCAGGAAGAGTAGCTGGGGAAAATACTAGCAAATGGGAAGCTGGTTGCAATGGGGACATTAATATATACATTTTAGGATAAGCTGAAGTTTCTACTCTGTCTGAACAGAACTTCTAAGTTCTTCTGGGCCTCCTAACACCTCTTTTAATGCTGGAGAAGGAAAACAGAAGTAATCTCTACTGGACAGCCAGCATGCTGGTGTGAACACTTCGTCCCAACAATATTCACACAGTAACACCAGAGGAGTTAGCCAAGAGAGGAGCCACTAAACTACCTTTATCCAATTCCAATGTTTCAGATATCATGGGCAACTTCTGCAGAGAGGCTACAGATTCTCATGCCTCCTATAGACCAAAATAGCAGCCAGAAAGCGACCCTGTGCTTTAACGCAGAGGGCTGGAAACGTCACCTTGTCATTTGTTCCATATTCTGCTCACCCACAGCCCCAACCCTCAGGCTTGGTGTGGGTGAAGCTGATTTCCCCTTTACAAGGGAAGGTAGCTTCAACCCTTATCCACAGATTGAATGGGACAAAACAGGCTCTGCAATGATCCTTCCCTCTTGGTGTTATTGAACCATCTTGGGCTTTGTGTGCTATTTGGACAAAAAAGCCTCACCCAGAGATATGTCTAACATGAGCAAATGTGCCTAAGCCTGAAATAAGGTAAAGTAGCTGCCTTGTGATACTCATTTAATTGGTTTGTTATTCTCAGCTTTGTTTTTGCTGGCTCGGTGTGGCAGACAAAATAGTAAAAATGCATGTTTGAATTCTATTTGTCGTCTAATAATCTGCAGCTTAATTACACCATTTGGTTGTTAGCACCCTCTAATAAGACTTAAATTCAAGAGAAGAAGATATGACAGAGCTGGATGAGGAAGATACAATGTGAAAGCTCATAGTACAGGAAGCCATGGAAAGTAAATGGATGTGCTTCTGATGGCAGAAGTAGCCTAAATCTCTCCCAGGAAAAGACAGTAATTCAGGCTTAATGCATAACATTTATACTGGAAAGAAAAACTGCAAGAGATTAAATAAAAACAGGCAATGCAGCTTGACAGGAAGTAGTTTGAAGTTTAAAGCATGTCCTTGAGATAAGCAAAGTGGTAAGAGCTAATGGGGACTCACTGACTGCCTGGCCGCATCTCAGAAGACAGCCGAGGCTTGCTTTTTTTCTGGACACACTGCAGCAGTTTGAATTCCTGACCCACTTGGATGGAATGATTTGCCAAGAAGATTGTGTCACACAAGCCATCATCTGTATCCTGTGATCTAGCCAAACAAACCTTCTGGTTTGCCAGAAGCAAGACTCATCCAAGCTGTAGCCCGGGACTTAGCACAAGCGGTCTGGGGTGGTGCTCTGATTCATCTGCAACATAGACTAGGACAGAGGGACTCTTCGTCACCTTACTGCCTGCTTGAAAGAGGACAAGGAACAAGCTTACTTAGTCCTGGGCACCATCCTAGGAGGCAAGGTGCTGTGGAGCCATAAAAGTTATACAAATCCAGAAAAATAGGACTAGGAGGCACCTCAAGAGATTATCTAATTCACATCCTACCCCGAGCATTGCACTGCCTGCTGCCACCAGAGATGTGGCTGTGAGGAAGCATTCACAGAAGAGAAAAATGTGAACCCAAGTGCGTACATACCCACTTGCAGCAATGGTGAAGGAATGGGAGACTGAATCTCATTTGCTACATATTTATTTTTGCCTTAGACTGTGTAGCTTTTGTAAGTCCAGTCTAAAAATAAAATCAGAATGTTGGCTGATATTACAAAGAACTTGATGAAAGGACTACAGAACACTGTTGAAGAAAGAGTGATAAAATGATCCTTTTTTTCCCACTCAGATTTTCACTCTATTCTTAACTCTGTTTATTTTCCCCCTTTGAAATGTTTTAATTACTTGAGCAGCAGAGCATACTTTTGAAGGAGAAGCTGAAAAATTCCATGTGTTTCCAAAAATTTCAAGTTGTACTTCTGGTTTCTGGGCAGTCTGCTTTATATCTGGATATGGAAACAGAACAGCCTCAGGACAAAGATCCCTCAGAAAATTAATACCTAGGTTTTGTCTTGTTTGTTTCTTTCTTTTTTTCCTGTTTTCTCAAAAGTACTTGTTCCAAATGCAATGTTGTAAACTCTCAATAGTATTTGTATTCAATATTGCAGTATTTTCACAAATGTTTTTAGTCTGAAAAACAAAAAGAATTGTTAGGAAGCAAAGACACAGTGTATCAGACTATCAAAGCATGCAGATCTCTAAAAAAAGCAAAGAAACTACAAACTAATTACTGGTTTCCTGAGACCTCTAAAGTGACTAAAGGAAGTTTTGTGCATTTGCATCATTTTTCTGGTGTTCCGTTCAAAGCTATGACTGCATTTGTATTTTTGAAGAGGTTTCTTAATGTCTGCATCTGTAGTAATGTGCTAGAGTAGCTGAGGGGGGCTTTTCAAACATATTTGGTTTATTTATGAATTAGACACCCGCTGTTTACTTTTGTTTTCTCTGGAAGCCTCTGTAAGTATGGATAAGAGTGGCTCATGTCATACATCTTTTAGATGTTTTCTTTTTCCTTGGCTGTGCAGAACTGGGCTACTTGAAATGAAAACTTTTTCATTTGTGAAGAGTTTGCTGCTAGATCTCTTTCAGTTTTTCTCTAAAAATAGATCTTCCAGAGCTGAGTCATGGGTCATGCTCTGATGTAAACAGGGACCAAAAAGCACAGACCAGCATGCAGCATTGCAACAGAAGAAAACGTTTCAGCAACACAGCTTGGAAAAGATGCTCACACCACAGCTTCCATGAGTAGCAAAACTTTCAGGATTACTCCTTTATGTGCCTTCCAGCACAACAGTCATAATACTGGCACATTCAGTCACTCCTCGCAAGAGCTGTAGGCTGACAACTTTATCAGCTCGGAGCTATTTTGCACTAACAAGTCATGGATTTTCCTGCAGCCTGAGCAAAGGGACATTATTTTGAAACAAGTGGGAAACTATTAGTCTCTTCATCAGTGACCTCAAGATGCCTCCAATGATCAATGTCAGTCAAGAAAACTTTGTGGGAAGGGGTTTTTTCATCTTAAGCCCTGACACAAGAAACATGGATGACTTACTGTTTCATAGCTGCTGCCCAACTCATCTCAGTTTGGAATCCAAAGCCAGTTGCATTAGTCATTGATTACATCAGTCAACCTTTTCTTTAAAAGGGCAACCTATCAGCCTTGTCTGAACATATGACTGTAGTGCAGAGGGGACCCGATCTGGACTCCCACGCATGACCTGGCCACCCACTGCCCACTCAGACGTAGTGGCTGCCAACATGACAAGGCAGCTGCATGCTGTGGTATGGTTTGCAAGGCTGGTCCTCAGGTATACAGCACAGCCATATCCTCATCCAGAATGACATAGGTTACTGTAACCAATATAACTAGTTCTTTGGAGGCAGAGTGGGGAAAAAAATCATATTCTCTAAAGATCTGAATCTATGAACAATAGCTGAAAAACTTACATATGAAAAGCTCACCCTGGTCCTTCAGCACCAAGATGAGCAAATGAGAGAAGTAACAATATTCCAGATGCAGTTTGTTACTGCTTTCCAAAGCTGAGCAACCCAAATAAGTACATGCTCCTAACTTGTCACTTTGTGGTTGGAAAGTCAACTGCTAGTGCTAGCAGTGGTGGAGGTCTACCAGGAAGTTAGTTGTGAGGTTTACTCAACAGTGGTGAGCATTAGTAACATGGTTAAGATGAAAATTGGCTTAAGAGAATGGGCTTTCTCAGCTGCTGTGGACCACCGGGTGCATCAGGGTGACCAAGAAGGCCAATGGTATTTTGGCTTGTATCAGAAATAGTGTGGCCAGCAGGACTAGGGAAGTGATTGTCCCCCTGTACTTGGCATTGGTGAGGCCGCACCTCGAATACTGTGTTCAGTTTTGGGCCCCCCACTACAAGAGAGACATTGAGGTGCTGGAGCGTGTCCAGAGAAGGGCAACGAAGCTGGTGAAGGGTCTAGAGCACAAGTCTGATGAGGAGCGGCTGAGGGAACTGGGGTTGTTTAGCCTGGAGAAAAGGAGGCTGAGGGGAGACCTTATCACTCTCTACAACTACCTGAAAGGAGGTTGTAGAGAGGTGGGGGTCGGTCTCTTCTCCCAAGTTACAAATGATAAAATGAGAGGAAACAGCCTCAGGTTGCACCGGGGAGGTTTAGATAGGGAAGGAGGTTTAGATTAGGAAAAATTTCTTCACCAAAAGGGTGAAGACCAAATGTGTGTCAAACTTTGCCATGGCCCAAAGGGCAAGTTGAAGCATCAGCTATAGCTGTGCAGCTGTGCATGAAAGCAGGAAGTTTTGACAAGCCTACGTTCTTTCAAAATAACTTTTGTCCCAGATCTACAACACATTAATTACTAGCATTCTTATCAGACACTTGACCCCGTCCATCAAGGTACTTAATTACATTAAGCCCCTGTTATTCAACACTGTCACCAAGGAAATGTAAATGCACTGGCTAAGTGGCACATTCTGTGTTCAGGTGTTAGCCATCCTAAATGTAATGCCAAGCGATGGATGAACTGCAATGATTAAATTTTTGGATAAGACTGGTTATCGGTTTAATTTACATTCCGAACAGTTGTTTTCAAAATTATATTATACATTTTTGAAGGGGTACAGAAAATATGGCTCAATATACGAGGTATACTTTTTTTCCCACCATTAATTATTTTTTGCTGAATTTACATCAAAGCGTGTGTCTGATGGTGTCCAATGAATCTTGAAAGCCAGCAATTGCAAATATACTATCAGAATATAGAAAATGGATACACAGAGAGATTTGCATAAGGTTGTCTTGAAGTTATAAGAAGAAAAAATACCATACCAAACTTAACCTCTGGTGATTTGTGGTTATGAGTGCTTAGTCATGTATGCATGTATACTTCTAACAACATGTGGCTATGAGTGCATAAAATGGCATTTGCATTGATATCACCAGTTAAGAAAATCAAGTTCATAATTAGGACAAAAATAGATTTTAATTACAAATGAAGTGTAAGTGCAGATGGAATAATTAGAACCTTTTTAGTGAAATCCTGAATGCTTATTCATTAAGCCATAGAGAGTTATAACAACATCTGGTTCAATAAGAGAATAGAATATTCTTTTCATTTATTAAGTACCTGCTAATGTGAAAAGGAAACATGGCTCTGAACTGAATCACATGTGAAGTGTACGCATTGCAGTGTTCATTTCTGAAAATCATACTAGCATATTGTTTACTGATGCATGAATGTTTTAAAGTAAGGCACTGATAAGCAGTGCATAAAGTAGTAAATGAATTAATTTAATCTCTTAAACTATGTCTCATGTTGTCCAGGCGGTACTGTAGCAAAAAAGTGACATCTTGCTGAAAAACAGCAGACAGCACAAAGATAGAGACCACCCCTTTAAAAACGCTGCACTAAAGACTGTCCTTTAGAAGAGCTGTTCACCTTTTTTCCTGTCTTTGATATCATTGTAACAAGACATACTGTAATTCCTTTTTAACCTCAACTTATGACCACAGCAATCTGCCAACAATTTTTTTAATAAAAAAGGGCACATCACTTCAGCTCACAGTAACTGCGATGCTTTGATTACAAGGCAACATCCTGACATTATACAGTTGATAACAAATAAATTTATGTGACTTTTGCTGTTAAAGGAAGAAATGCCCCTAATCAGAAAAATAGTAATGCTTAGGGTGTCATTGTGCTGACCTCAGTTGGGAATAGCCCCAGAATGACTGTGCCCCAGAAGTACTTGTTAAACATCTCATAGAAGGAACAAGGAAATATAAACTGAAATAAAATTGCTCTCTCTATATTTTTCAATGGTAAAATTAATTTGACATGTGATTGTACTTCCTGTGTGAATGAAATATGCACAGGGGGTTTAGGAAGATAAGCTGTCTTTGGAGCTTAGTTTGGTCAAAAGAACTCAAAAGAGTTTTCCATTATTCTCTCTAGTTGGTGCTTTCTAAGTGGCTCCCTAAACATAGATAGCAACATTTCATTTTGAAACAATAAAAAAGAAATGATGTATGTCACTTTTGACTTGTAAACTGAAGACTTGGATTCCCTGAGAAAACAAAATTTTATTCCAGAGTGATCTTTTTCAGGCTGTAAATACATTAACAGGCAATTTCTAAACCTCACGTATACACTTCATTCATGCACCCTCCATAGCTACTTCCTTAAAAGATGCTTTATGAAAAAAATGTTACATTGACCCCAGCAACTGGAACTGTAAGGAATATATGAAGCATTGTGAGAATAATATTAAAAATCACAAGGCCTAGCAAGAAAAAACACTCTTTTTCTGGAATACTACTATTCCAAGCAGTGTTCTTTTATAATCATTTTACCTTCTTTCCTTTTTCAGTCTCACTTTTTTTTAACTTACAAAGTTACTTGAGAGCTATTATTTAATATCTAAATACACTTCTTGCTTTTTCTCTGTAGCTCAGAGAGCCCAAGGGTTTCTGCAGGTGAAAGTGATGCCACCTAAATACAGCTAAAGATAATTAGTTTCACACTACTTCATTCTAACTCAGCTTAGTTAAGGAGAGCAGATAGATCCTCCTACATCTCCTGTGCTCCTGTACACAAATTCTGGGTTAAATTAAGGTAAAGCCATCATAAGACTTCTCAGCAGTGTAGGTAAAAATGAATTTTGCCAACTGACTGTGGGGCAGAGCAGGGACACATGCTGGGAGTGGGAGAGCCAAGCACTCTCCGGTTGCCTTGGCTTGCCAGAGCGGGGCTGGTGGTCATCACAGGGGCCGCAGCATTGCTCCTGCGCATCAATAGTGGGTGGCTGACTCTTCCAGAGCCCTGGCACAGACAAGGCAGCAGCGCCCTGGGCATTCAGCTTCCCGATGCAAATTATTTCCTTTTTTGCATATGCCCATAGCTGGCTCTGAAACAGCACTTCCCATGTAAACACAAGCATACCCATAGGCACAGCAGCTTGTTGGATTGATCTGGATAGATTTAAATCCAGAACCAGGTCTAAGTCACAGACAAAATTTGTTCCAGATGAAATGGTCCCAGTGCCACTGTAAAAAGATGATAAGGAAGTTGTGAATGGGAGAGACTTCGGGATACACTTGTCAGACAGAAGAAGAGTTTTGTTTATTTTACTGTTCTGGGACACCGGGTATCATTTCCTTCTGAACAGCAGGTTACCTGCATTTGGGGACCCATTTGGAAAGATCAAGCTAGAGAAAAGCATCCACATTTTCTTCACACTGGAGCTCTATTGACTAAAAATGTTTCATGAGTTGCATGCTTCGATTGAAGAGATCAATCTTAGTAAAGGCATAAAAGTAGCATAATGGCAAGAAACAGTGAACTGAGATATTATGAAATTAGTCTGAAGCTTGGTAACCTTGTTTCAGTGAAGAAAAGGAGCCCCAAGTTTGAATCTGGGATTCTTTGTTCCCTTTATGGGCAGCAATTATTACATTTTATATAGACGTACGTTGACTGCACACACACACACACAAAAATCCAACCAAAAAAAAAGAAAGCAACAGAAAGAAGCCTTAAAAGTTTTGCAGAAATGACTCGGAAATTCTCCAAATTTCTATCTAACTGAGTCTAACTGAAGTAGCTGCATTCTCTGGCATACCTGTACTGAATGGTTTTAGTTCACTTTAATGACTAACGATGTATTTATTTTTTGCATTACATAAGAACAGATTGACAGTGAAAGGTTCCCTATTACCAATTTCCAGAGCAAAATAGCTCTTTAAGTGTATCTATTTTTTCTACCTTCTGACAAATAACAATAGCTGTTCTTATCATCCAGACAATCTAATGTATTTCATTAGATAGCTGTTTATACACCTCCAAAGTATTAAAAATATAAATGACCATAAGAGTCTCTTTCTCAAACTCTCCTGTTTTTCCGAGAATGAGTAAGGACTAGCTTGAATATTTCACTCTATGCTTACTGTATTGTCTATGTTTGTGTGAGTTGAGGTTTTGAACCTGAAAAATCATTTTAGGGGACAGTTAAATAAATACTTTTACATTTATTTGTATGAGAAAATCTGAGCCATTTTTGTTTCAGAAATGAGTAATCTAGTACGCATTCAGCTGCTATGGAAGTTCTGCTTTCATTACTTTTAAGCCTACTCCTATTTTATTGATCAAACATACTGCAGTTGTTGCAAAACATCTCTGTCAAGGGCTATTTCTGATTACTAATCCCATGAAACAACTGGAAACACTACCCTACACAACCATTATTTTCAAAAGGAAGTGAATAGAAAATAGCAAACAGAAAATAAAACACCAGCATACATTAATCACAGTGATTTTTGCTGCAAAGAAGACAGGCTGTTGCGTTTCATACTTGCTGGAGCTTTATCAAGGTCCATAACTTTATTACTGCATCTAATGGCCAACTGTCTTCTCTCTTCCACCAGTTTTGCATTTGTTGCATTATGTTCACTAGAATATAATTCCAATATATCATGGTCTGGGATGACAGCCAGGGTCAATGAGAAGCCATAACCAGTTCCCTAGAGATGATAAATACATCTTGTGATAACAGGAGCCAAGTCTGCTACCGAATGAATAAAAGTTGGGCATTGTTTTCATTTTGTATTATTTCTGTTGAGTCATCAGAAGGTAGGTATGACTAATAATGTGAGAAATTATTGGTGTCAGAAATTCAAAAGCACTTTTGATGTTCCTGATACCACTGCCTCTGTTTGGACTGAACTGAATGGAGTGAGTATATTTTATCTTTGCTAGAGCTACATATTGTTTGTATTACTATTTTCTTACCTTGCCACAGTAGCTCTCCCAGCATATCTGTAGTGACCATGTTCTCTGTGATAGACAAGACTGCATGACTAAGGACTCAGCATTCAGTCTTGAAAGGAAATTGCACAGTTTTGCATGTCTATTTATTCTTGTCCCCACTTGAGTGCAAAGACCTATGCTATTCTAGCACTTCCACTGTGTCCCACAGTCTGCTAGAAATGCAGGACTAAGAAACGAGTTTGCCATATATAAGGGGGACCCAACATACTAAGAATGAATACACTTTCTCTTTTCTACAGAAAGACAAAAATAGTCTAAAAGACCTGTTTCTGTGTCTTTGTCTTGTTTGAACTCTGGCTGCCAGGGATCCCAGATGTAAGCAGCTATGTGGCAGACACCTTTTCTTAGCTTCTTGTTAGCTTGCTTACAAAACTCAAAATGTCATTGCATCACTTGTATCCATAGTGTTGTTTTAAGTGAAAACGTGGATCCTCTTCATGACAATGGATTTTTTAGTTACGGGATATTAGATGCTGACTCCTTTTCCTAATAATCTGGAAAGGCAAGTATTTGGGAGTGAAAATATTTCCCCAGTTGCTACCAGGGCTTTTGTTGTCTCTAGGCCTGCTTCTTGGAAGATGGTTGTTTTACTTCTGTACTCACAGTTAGCTGATTTTACCACAGGCACATAATGATGTTTTCCAGTTGAAAACAATCCCTCACAGATTCTTAAGATGGGTTTAGCTTTACAGAAAAACTTCTTCTTTAGAAAAACTTTAAAAGGAAGGTGGAACAACATTACTGGAGTTATAATCACAGCTTACTTCAAACAGCCTGTCCCAGCACTATGCTAAAATACAGATTAGACTTGTTTGCTGATAAGCCTCTTATCTGTTGCTCAAAGAGTTTTATAACAAGCTAAATGGTAAGTAATATTTTAATTTATTGTGATCACTTATAGGGTCTCCAATCTTGATAACACTGATGATGAACACACTACATATCTCAATGTTTGATAAAGTTTTGACACCATTGTGCCATTCTTCTCTGGAAAGTTTATCACATTTTTGTTCAAAACACAAGGCTGCCAATTTGAGTTGATAGGAGTTTAATTTCATAGAAGCTATAAAAATCTAAAAATACCTCATGTTACTGATACTAAGAAGAATTTATTCTGGAACTGTAGCAAGGCAATTTTCTGTTCATGCACTTCATTGATGGTGAATTCTCAGGAAAAAGGAAAGTGTCATTTGTACCTGAGGTTTCAAAAGGCTTCTGAAGTCCTCAAACTGGATTGAAACTTCCACAACCTACCACAATGGCAGGGATGATAGAGAGATCTATGTGCTGTATTTCATCCCAAAGAATAAGCATGGAAGTTCTGAACGTTGGCTTCACAAACCAACACTGCAATATTCTTTCTTCCAGAACTATGAAAAACTTTTCCATAATCATAGATAAGTGGAACAGAAAGGAAAAAAATGAAATAGCAATGCATTTAGAGAGAATGAATTGCTCTGGCTTCCTGTCACATGCCAAGCTTTGCTCTCTGCTTTGATGTTACCATAGCATCCCTTTTATCCTCCTCTGACAGTAGTAGAATGATGAAACTTCTTGAAACTTTGTGGAAAATCCTTTTTTCTGTGTGTGAAGTTACTGCTTGTTTCACCTATGCCTGGTTAAAGAGAAGGCTGTTATAAGAAAGCAACAGAAAGCAAATTGTTCTTGTCTTTCATAGAGCAACCTTAGATGTGTTTGCCTTCACTATCTTGTTTAAAAGTTTTAGTCTTTCCAGCACCAGCAATTTCAGCATCCAGATCTTCTCACGCATGCTTTCTCTTCTTTTTCTTTTCCCTTCATGCTTATGCCACTGCTACAGCTTTCTGGCTCAGAGCTATCAGATTTTCAGCACTAAGGGTTACATTCCCCTCTATCTGACACCAAACTGTAATTTTATCTATACTCAACATCTGCAAACTCTTATCGTCCTGTCACCACTGCTGCCCTAGATGATGGCAGTCACATAAATATAACTACTTCTAAAGTCTAACAGCACAGTTTATGCCAAAAGTCCTGAGAAATATAATGTGAATGCAAATGAAAGAGGATAGTCCTCAATGCAAGTGTTGCCCACACTGATGGTGAAGCTCTTGTCATGAGATAAAACCAGTGCCTCCTGAAATTCTGATGTTGCCTCCAAGACATGCCCAAGAACCCATCTAATCTAAGTATTTCAGCTAAGCACTTGTAATAGAAAAAACAAGCTAACTGATATTTCTTATCAGGTGAGTTAGAACTTTGGCTTTTTTTCAAGTCACTTTGCTGGAGTTCCTTGGAAACAGAGCATTCTTACACCAAAGCCTTTTTTTTTTTTTCCCCTTTTTTTTAATTAAAAATGTTTCCACAGAAGCAAAGAAACAAGCAAAAAAAACAAGGCAATTTAGAACATTTTAAATAACCCTCATAGCAAAAATGATGATGCCTTTCCCCCAGTGGATAAGCAGGAAACCCATGACAATTTGTCTGAAGATGATGAGGAAAAGAAGCTGAAAACAGAACTGGGAGCTTAAATGTATCATTGCTGTAATATCACTGGCACTGCTGCAGCACTATAGTCAAGGAAGAGCCTGAATTCAACAGAAGGAAAATTAACGTACTCCAATACAAGTTTTGTGGAATTATCTTAACAATTCTGTAATTTATGAGCTGAAAAAAAACAGTAACAACCCAACTAAGGAAGCATCAAATGCAGCTTACTCTGAAGATATTAGAAGATACAAATATAAGGAGGAATGGCTTAAATTGAGGTTTGGTTAAGGAATTAATGGATAGAGCAGGTACAAAAGGGAGGTTTCATTGATCAGAAAGACTGCAACTCCATGCAGCAAGAACTGAGAAATTAAATACAAGTTTTAAAGGGACAAGTTCAGTTTTGGGCCCCCACTACAAGAGAGACATTGAGGTGCTGGAGCGTGTCCAGAGAAGGGCAACGAAGCTGGTGAAGGGTCTGGAGCAGAAGTCTTATGAGGAGCAGCTGAGGGAACTGGGGTTGTTTAGCCTGGAGAAAAGGAGGCTGAGGGGAGACCTTATTGCTCTCTACAGCTACCTGAAAGGAGGTTGTAGAGAGGTGGGGGTCGGTCTCTTCTCCCAGGTAACAAGTGATAGGACGAGAGGAAATGGCCTCAAGTTGCACCAGGGGAGGTTTAGACTGGATATTAGGAAATTTTACTTCACTGAAAGGGTTATCAGGCATTGGAACAGGCTGCCCAGGGAAGCGGTTGAGTCGCCATCCCTGGAAGTATTTAAAAGACATTTGGATGAGGTGCTTAGGGACATGGTATAGTGGTGGTCTTGGTAGTGTTAGGTTTACGGTTGGACTCGATGATCTTAAAGGTCTTTTCCAAGATGTGATTCTGTGATTCTGTGAAGTTGATGGTCTTGAGCACAGTTTTCAGGCCAGACGTCCTCACTCAAGGAAATTGGTTGGCAAAATCAAAAGAATGCTGGATACATTTGTAAGACAACTAATCCTTGGAGAAATGAGGCTTGATAGAACAGAAACTAAAATAGAAGATTTAATGAAAATGCCACTATAGCAAAATAACTCTTCCGGAAGCTATGAGACAGATACTCATGAAAGCTGTAATGAGTTTGATGAGTAACTTGCTTTTAATCAGCCAGCTTTTGCATGATGACTTTTTAAAATATGCAATTTGGTAATAACAGAAGCAAATTTTTTTAAGTAGCAGCTGGAGAATATGGCAGGAAACCTGAGGTAACAGAGACTTCAGAAATACTACTTGTTTGCATATTAGTCAGTTACTAGGTGGTTTGGTTTATCCATATCTTGATTACATATTAACTGATGTATTAAATGCCACATTTGTTCAGATCACCAAAAGAAGCTGATTAGCATTGTGCCAATAATTTAGCACTTTTAACAGAAAGCATAAGAGTCTGCTAGGATGCAGTTCCTCCTGGGTCCAGAGGCACACTACTCATGACACCAAATGCCTTCACAATCTGTTCTTCCTTTGCTGTTAGAGATATCAGGCTCAAAGTGAATGTTCTTATGCAGTCACTCAAATTTTAGGCATTTCCAAACAATTTCTCATCAGTGAATGTGATATCTCAGTCAAGAAATGTCCATTTTTGTCTCTGTTCAGATTGAATTTCTGGGCAGCTGTGGTTAGAAAGGGTATCCTGTATGTTTCTGTCTCCATCTAAGGTAATCACGTTTGGGCACTGGTCTATGTAGGAGAAGGGTGTTCTCAGGCATCCTTGGGAGCAGGATCTCAGGAGGCTTAGGCAGACTGGTTCATTCAAAAATCCAAAACAGTTGTAGGTACAAGCTGGGCGCCAAGTTCCTCTGCCCTGACAAATATGAGGTTCCTGTGGACCTGTAGAGAGGCAAACTGTTAGGAGGGGGAGAGCTCCAAGGTGGCAGACTACAGTAGCTACAGCAGTTAGAGACCAATAGAGGAGGGCTTATAGAAGTGCAGTTTTGGACTTGAGTGCCTACATTTTTCCCTAGCTGTCCTACAGTCACCTTATCTTTTGCAGGATTTTTGGACTGAAGAATCATTATTCAAGACTCATTATAAGTTCTGACAAAAAAAAAATTAACTGAATAGTCTTGTTACTGTTCTATCTGGCCTTCCCATCAAGAATATCTATCAAGTAGCTTTTCTGGTGCCAAGTCTTGGGACCCTAGCAGCTTTCAAGCTTCCTGAGTCTGAACAGATCTTGCCTGACCTCTCTTGCCTCTCCTGTGAATGTCTCTTAATGATCTTCCAGGGTCTTCTGCTTCCTTTTCTCTAGTCTTGGCTTCTAGACTGACTTTCTTATCCCCTCTGACAGGTGATATCTAAACAAGTCCTCTTCTCTTAGATTGCACTCTGGAAATCCAGATTTGGAAACTTCCTCCTTTGGACTACAGCCAGCTCAAGGTTCTGCTGCCCTTCCATGGGAATGAGAGATCACCAGGGCTGAAAAGGCATGATGCTATCCCTGCTTAACCCTTAGATGAAACAAATACTTTTCCTGATGGTTTCTCCTTCCTGTTCGAGAAGAAAGATGTAGTGACAAAAAGAGTTTATTCTGGACAGTCTTAATGTTTTAGAAGCAAGGGAATACTCACAAAATATAAAGGTATATACAAATCATCAGAGAAGTTTGAAGATATATATTAGTCCCTCATCAGTTTGTTAGCCAAATCGTACTTTCCAACACAGTAGTTTATAATTTGACCAGTTTCAGACTGAAATACCCTGAAATCTAATGCAGTCATGTCGGCAGCAGCATATTCTTTTGCTAGACTTCTTACATGGAAACTCCTTCCTTTATAATCAATGTTGCCTCTTTAGTTTACCAGTAGCATCCCAGTGCTGACCTGCACCCCAAATCAAGACTGAATCATATTGCACTAGATAATGAAATGCCTGCAGAGCAGCAGGCAGTCTTTGTCCAAAGGTGCTTGTCATGTACTTCAAGCAAGTCACAGGCAGGGAGAACTGGGAGGGAAGACACAAAAGCCGTGGGTAGGATTGTGCCGTTGCAGTGACTCAGCCTGTGTAATTAGGATTAGATGGTGGCTTTCATGTCATTACTCTACGTAAGGGGGGAGTGCACAGGAGGAGCACCAAGGAAAGTTTGCTTCAAGAAGCTGTAGTCTTTCATGGGAATCTTTGTACCCCAGGAATGAGTAATTCACTCATGCACTCTGCTGAGTTTATTCCTCAGGACAGAGCTTTCAGCACCCTTCCCACAGTACTGACTCAAAGCAAGAAGGGCTGGCACTCTCATGCTACAGAGATTGCTGGGCTGCATGAGGAGGAAGGAATTACCAGTCTAAATTCTGGCTCCAAGTAGAAGCCTCTCTTTTATTTATACATACACTCGAATATTAGATTGCTTCAGTAAATGAAAGAGTACAATGTGTGTTGATGTGCATGTGATAGAGATGACAATTAACTATAATATTTCAATGCAGTCAAGGGTAAATACAGGTGAAAAGAGTTTATCTGATTCTAATTTCAGCAAGAACAAGTTTATCTAGTTCTCATATACATCAGACAATTAATCCCTTTTTAAATTTATTTACTTCTTCAACACTAATATAAATAATCTATAATTAGTAGCTAAATAATCTATTGGAATAGCAAAAGAAACTCACAAAGATAGCTCACAGTATAGTAAGGTTTTTTACAAATGTGGTTTTGAGTTTAATTTAAAAGATTTATTGTTTTCAAATAGACACTGAAAATAAACTATCATTTGAGTGATAATAGTTTTCTTAATATTTTCTTACTAATTAATACATCTTGAACAGAACGATCTCTGATATTTTAAAGGATTCAAGTTATTCCTTAACATCAGATCACTATGCACAGCTTTTTTTAAATGAAAACTTTGTATTTGATACAATCCCAACTAGCTTAATGATAGGTCATAATAAATCCTGGCACATTAAACCCTGAAACACAGCTGGTTAAATACAATACTTGCTGCAAAGGAGAGGTCTTCTTTTCATTCATTAAAAATACTCCAAATCCAGGGTTATGTTCAGAAAACAAAAATAAGTCATAACCAAGGAAATATAATGGCTTGGATTTGGGAATTGTGTAACCAGTAGCAACTGGTTTTTCTTTTCTTTCAGTAGTGATGTAGCAATATTTGTTCCTTGAAATGACTGCTTGCAAAGGAATCAAAGCCTTCAACAAATACTGCAAAATAAATCAAGCACAGTAGAATAAAATCATACAGAAGGAATTAGATGATCAACTATTAAGAAATCCAAAAACATCAAGTGCATTTCCATACAAGCCATTCCTACTGCAGTAGCATAAACATCTCCAGTTCAACAATAAAAGGTTTCTTTATGACACAACAGCTGAATTTACAGTGATCTCAGTTCTCAAGTCATGATCTTAAAAAGCAGCTTTAAAACTGACAGCAAGGAGACTAATAAATACAACTTTATATTGTTTTATGACTGGCATTGTAACGTTCGAGGCAGTGAAAGATACTCCAGTATTGTAATTCATCACTTTACCCTTGATATCTGGCAGCCTTTTAGCCTCTACTGAAGGAAAATCCCTGGAAACAAAACACCAACTTGCTTACCTTCTTTACAAATAGGGCACTACTACAACAAATTGTATTTTCCTTTAAAGCATAACAGCAGTGTTATTTTTGCTTCATCTCACCTAGGTCAAGAGAACTATTTGTTTATATATTTTGATAATATCTTGATTTTATCAAAACCAGAACTACTTTTAAATGTCATACTGGAATGGCCATTGAAATGAGAAGTGTTAGACAATATTTTTTGTTGAGAGATTCTTCAGGTTATATTGATAGTTACTGAAATAATAGTAGTCATGATTCCTATCACTACGTACATATCAGTCATTCTGGACCTTTCACAGTACCTAATCAAAGAATACAGCCCTGAATTTGTTGACATACACAATTTGTTGCCGCGGAAAGGAAGAGGAATACAAGCGGGGGCAGAGGTAACATAAATGTACAGGTTACAGAGACAGATAGGGAACTAGAAGGGGGAAACGGGGAGCTGCCTTTGGGTAGAAAGATGTTTGGGAGAACATGCAACAGGAGGTGAGAGATGGAATGGAGCTACTTAGGGGACAAACTAAAAACTAGGTCTGTAAAACTAGGACTGCAAAATACAGGTGCCCATCTCCATAGGATATGGAAGAACATGACTTTCTAGTGGTTATCATATTGCAGGTTCTGGAGGGGACCGTATATCATGGAGTTTTGTTCTGCTTCCTATGCCTAGGCTATGCCGTTTTCCTTGACTGCTCTTACCTCCTTTCCTTCCCAGCTCAGAACTCTCTTTCTCCCTCTCTTTCTCTTCTGGTCTATTACTCTTTCTGTCAATGTATTCGTTCTCCTGGCTTTTGACCGCCTTCCCCTGGCCTTTATTATCCCTTCCCCTCATCGCTCATTTCCTCTTCCTTTCCTCTCCTGCTTTCCTGGTGCCTGCTTCGTGCCAGCATCAGGCACCCACCCCTGTGTCCGCAGGCGAGGTGGGCGGCTGCCTGCTGGAGGGGCTCTCGGCACACCGCCCAGGCAGACAGCTGGAGCAGCCACGCTCCGCTCGCCGCACAGCAGCCCTGGCTGGACAGAGCGTCTTCCACGCTGGAAAGCCAACAGCCAAGCTCTGACAAGTCCCCACTGCGCTCCTGAGAACTGACTTCTATCTGAGATTTATCATTTGTCTAAAATACATTTTGCAGTCATGGCAAAAGACACATTTTGGTTGTAAGCACCCACCCTTCCTGCCAAATTTCACAGCCTTGCTTCAAAGCATGGGCGTGCGGAGCTTTCACTGAATGACTATATTGCTTATATTAACATGAAGAGGAACATGAGTATTTTTGCCTCATACGGTTCTCAGATATGGCTGAACTTTCCAAAATGTTTAAGTCTGAATATAAAAAAAAGAAGATTAAATGATACACTAATGAACACAGGGTTTCATAAGGCAATGTGCCAGGCAAAAATAAAGATAGCCTTCAACAACTTGCCCTGTTTAAAATACCATGATCTGATAGGAGCAAAGATACAGCTGAAGAGCTTAAATACAAAAGCTGAGAGGAAGTGTTTAGAAGAGATAAGCAAGTGTAATGAAATAAAATTAAGAAATGGAAAATCTATAGCAGGAAAAAAATCTTCCCAGCATTGAAATTTGATTAGCCGTAGAATATTGTTCCTTTGGGGATGGTGTAAGCCCCATGACTCATCACCTAGCCCATAAAAATAGGTTAGACAAAATATTAGGAACATATGTCCTGTTGAATAACCTTGTGGTCTCAGAAGGATGAACCAGATGACCGAATATGACTTTTCCATCTGCAACATCCATGAATCCAAGAGAATTTCTGTATTACTCTGCTATGGAGTTTAAGACTCTGTGCTTGAACAAACCAGAAACTTCACTGAAAGACCTAGTTCTGTCATCATTGCTCATGCCAGTTAGCACCTTGCTCCACAGCAGCCCTGTCTCCTCTGAATTCCCCTCAAAACCGTATTCCAAGGGAACAAGCTCATAGAAGAGAAGAAAATAAATGTGAAACTCCTTCTGTAGCAATCCAGAAAATGTCTGAATTTCTTCCCTGGACAAAGGGGATGTAAATGCTAGAAAATGGAAGGAAGGAGCAAGCACATGATCTGCTAGAAACCTGGACTGAGAATTATGGATAGTCACACAGGTCAGCACCTCATCCTGCAACACCGCATCTCCTTCCCATGAGCAGTGCTGCTGGCTCAGAGGCCTTATCATGCTGCTTACTCACTAGCAAATGTACACCTCCTCTCTCATCAGTGGAGGAATCTTTGTAAGATGCTGTAACGGTGATTCAAGAAGCAGAATTAATTTACAGTTTAAATGGCCACACAACGTGCCATCCTTAGAAGCACTCCTAACTCGTGGTTTAGCCCCAGATGGCAACTAAGCACCACGCAGCCGCTCGCTCACTCCCCCCGTGGTGGGATGGGGGAGAGAATCGGAAGAGTAAAAGTGAGAACACTCGTGGGTTGAGATAAGGACAGTTTAATAGGGAAAGCAAAAGCCGTGCACACAAGCGAAGCAAAGCAAGGAATTCATTCACTCGTTCCCATGGGCAGGCAGGTGTTCAGCCATCTCCAGGAAAGCAGGGCTCCATCACGCCTAACGGTTACTTGGGAGGACAAACGCCATCACTCCAAATGTCCCCCCCTTCCTTCTTCTTCCCCAGCTTTATATACTGAGCATGACGTCATATGGTATGGAATAGCCCTTTGGTCAGTTTGGATCAACTATCCTGGCTGTGTCCCCTCCCAGCTTCTTGGGCACCTGGCAGAGCATGGGGAGCTGAAAAAAAAGTCTTTGACCAGTGTAAATACCGCTTAGCAACAGCCAAAGCATCAGCGTGTTATCAATATTATTCTCATACTAAAACCCAAAACACAGCACTACACCAGCCACTAGGAAGGAAATCAACTCTATCCCAGCCGAAACCAGGACAAACGTGCACTCTGAGAAAGGTCAAATATAAAGGTTGCTACAGAGAGTTCCCTGCAGCAGCGAAAGCAGATTGCTCAGTAAGAAAAAAAAGGCACAAGTAAGGCAAAACAGAGGGTGATAAAAATTTTCATATTCAGTCATAAAAGTGCAAACGCTATACTTCCTACAAGGAGGGCCGCATGTCTCACCGCAATAGAATTTAAACGAGAGAATTTTCAAAGCAATAAACTGCACAAGGTTCAATAAAAGGAGTGCAAAAATTTGTGTTGGTTGGTGGGCAGAATGAGGTTTAACAAATAGATCTGTTGCAAATGCTGATTTTATTAAGCATTTGTACAACTGGTTATTTGAAATGAATCATGCAGGTGAATTCTAATACTTAACAGGAAAAAATAGATACTTCAGTTGCCTTCTAAGAGTGATCATTTTGGATTATCTGGTTTAAAATTTAGAACCGCAGTTATGAGGACTGACTCTAAATTACCACTTTGAGGTTACTTTCAAATCACACGGACTATGTGAAAATCTGGACCTTTGGTTTTCACCAAATCAGACATAGATACATAAGCTTGTGGTGAAAGCATCGTTTCTGGAACACCAATTTCTGTCTGGCCTGATACACAACCTCTGTCATTCAGATTCAGCAGGGCCTAAGCAGTGTCTTGTGACTGGGAGCTATGACTGGCTGTTGGATGCTGAGCACGGATGTGCATCCCCACAATCTAATCTTTATTTGGTGCTTAAATGGCAGAAGCTGGAACTTCTTTAAAATTGTAGACTGTCCAGTTCATACTCTTCTAAGTCTCATTGATTTAATGGATACAGGTGTTTGCATTTGACATCATTCAGATATTGCTGATGACCAAAACTGCTGTTTCTCAAAAAATCTTTCCAATTCTTTTTGCAATGTCCCAGGTATAGAAAAATTTTCCTAGCAATGGAGTTGTATTGATCAGTACTAGCTAGCTGAGGATCTTCCTTTTGTTTTCCTACAGTATAATATTGAACCAGATGCTAGTAACTGACATCTGCATACAATCCCATACATTTGCTTTTAATTTTGAAAAAGTTGCCAACTAATTATACAGCTTGAGTTTCCACAGTTAATATAGAGTTGAATTTTGCATTTAAAGCAGGAATTCAGCCACTTCTGTTATGCATGAGGAAAGAAGCATAACTTTGATAATTATGACATTCATTCTCCGTTTTATGAAATGGAACTAGTAAAGCAAAGAGCATAAAAGAAAGGTTGGGGGATTTTGTCCTTTCATTTTTAAGGCCAATGAAAAGGAAGAAGTCAGCAGTGGCAAAACACAGACAGAGAGAAGTTAGAGATGACCTGAGTATTGGCATGACAAAAATGAGAGGGTGCAGAGGCAGAGGGATATCCACTGTCTCTCCAGGGGTATCTGGCACAAACTGTTACTGTGAGCAGTTTGGCCTGACTAACGTAACAAATGATGAGACCCAAGACTTAAATGCAGCTGCAGAGAATAACAGAGTTCAATAGAGATCTGTCATCATGATGGAGCAGAAAATGGGTAGGTAACCCAAGACTGAGAGGTACCTGCTAGAAAAGAGGAGCAGAATAATCCCTGGCTTAGATGGATTACCTCTGGAAGAATGTAAGGACAGAAGAAAGAGAGGAAGAAAGCTATCAAAGGAAAGATATCACTGAGGAGGAGATTGGCTGCACTAAGGAGAAACAGAAAATGAGAACTATGAAGCAGCTCTTCCCAAAAGAGGGTGGAGAAGAAGAAATTACGAAAATAGGCAAGGAATGAAACAGAAGGTGGCATAAGGATGATAGACAGAAAATCACGAGAAAGAGGGCCAAATACAGAATGCTATGCAAACAGAAGGAAGAACATGCAGGGGAGGAATTTCATACGAACAGCAGAAGAAGCAGGTTTACATGACTCCTTAGGAGAAATTGATGGGCCGTCCCCAGAGCAGATTCAGAGAAGAGAGTGGGCTGTCTGCCAGGATCAAAAATATGGGCATTTTTCTGAACGGGATCATCACAGGAGTGGAAGAGAAGGCAATGGGATGCATGACACTGCCAGACTCCTACTGGAATTACTCAAAGATACTTATACACAACTACTGGAGAGGACTGGGAAAGAGATAGGGGGACTCAGTCTCCAGTGCAATTCTTCTAGTCCCAGAAGAGGCAAAAGGTGGACAAAATGTCAAAAAAAAAAAAGTACAAAAAGGTATTCAGAGAGAGAAAAAAAAAACCACAAACCCTTAAGAATGAATGCTACTTCATGGAAGAGATTTTCTGACTTCCTTCTGTTTCTTCTGTATTCAGAGACACAGAACTTGAACACGTTTTTCTAATAAAAAATCATTTTAAAAGTCTCAAAGTGTGTAACTTCCTGAAGACATCTCTCTTGCTACCAGCAATCCTCAGGATTCCACCCACCAGCTAAACACCTGGGTTGAAACAGGAACAGCAAGCCAACACTAGCTGTGGGGACTCCTCAAAAATAGCTTACTCCACTTAGGCAGTTCTCTCTGATGAATGCTGCCATAAGTGCAAGTAAGATAAAGGTCTGCGAGTCTACCTCTGTTTTTCAGGCCTCTGTCTGAAGTTAACTCTCCCAAGCCTCAGTTTTACGACAGTTATTCTTCTCAAGTATGACAAATTTTGGTATTGTTTAAAGTAAATAATAAAACTGCCATATTTAAAATATTTATTTTACCAAAAAACTAAAGAATCCATGCATGCTTCTGTGTTATGTTTTCTAGGTTCTTTCTCCATCTTTAGAAAACACAAGATCTGTTCTCAATTTCCAGAATAGATTGAGAAAATTAAGAACATGGGTCTGATTAATGTTTCTGATTAATTTCTAAATTGGCAAATAAGAAACTTCATCTTGTGATCAGTTTAATCACTTAACAATTTTTAATCACTACTAAATGCCAGTACCAGGCACTGGCATTAAAATATCCACTCTAAACTTACCTTACCTGAGGGGAGTACAAACCTTTTTTGGAAACTCAGAGTATTTTTGTATCTGATCCTACACAAAATATGTTAGATTTGGCAGAGGGAGAAAGGGATTGTTTTCAATGCCGATAATAAATGAAGAAAGACAACTCATTTATAAAAGAAATGTATTGTGTGTTGTTGAAATAGAAGTAATCTTCTCAAATAATCTTACAATCAATACCCTTTGAACCTTTGAAAGCATTTTGGGAAAATATCGTCTCTGCAATAGACCTCAAGTTGAAATCCTAATTATTTTAATATATATATCTTTCAGCATTCACTTCTCCTGCTCCTGTTGGCATGGCCCACATTTTGGGAAACCTGGGTTTTCAGGCACAAATGAAAAGCTTTTGTCCAAAGGATAAGTCATGATCCTCTATGTCCCTCTAATTTAAAAAAGTAATGAGTATGGATAGCAAAACAAAACGATAAAGACTGCTTCTTTTGACTATCTGACATATTCATAGGCCCTTAGTATTTACTCCACTCAAGCACAAGAGGATTATTAACACTTAATACTATTAACTTTCCTCTAAATAACCCAGCAATTCACTGTAGGTGAAAACATTTCTCAGAATGACAAAATATGTTTGTGTGTTGTTAATATTTTATATGCAGAGAGAGAAACACACACACAGAGATTTCCATTCTGAAATGTTTAGCCTCAGAGACGGACATCTGCTACCATGATGTTTTAGATCTTACTAAATTGAAACAGAAGAGTGACTTACATCTACATGTAAAAATCACTTCAGACATTCCCTCTTTAGCTGTTCCAGCCCATCTGCAGTTGCTGGTTACCAACATCCAAGGAGATATCTTGCCAAAGCACAGAACCACTGGGAAAGAATTGTAATATCCTACTAATCCAAGTATGTACTTCTCCTTGGAGACTGCATTTTGAAATCATATTATTTGCTGTTTGTAAATGTCAGTCATGCTCTTAGACAATTTGAGTTTCCTGGGGTAAGGAATTAAGGATTTGTAGAAGAATTCATAGAGTGTAAACCAAGTCCAAATGTTCATTTCAACTTTCAAACATTATCAGAATCATAAATGTAACTTAATTGAGAGATTAATTATTTCAGTGCTTCTCCCTTCAATCCTTTGTGACGTCCATGTACAGCAATACATACCAATAAATGAAAATGTTATATTTTCTGAGCTGCATTTCATGATTTTACTTTTAAAAAAAAAATTTTATTTACAAAATAGAATTTATTTACGTGGAAGTTTTCATTGTTACATTCAGACTCTACAGCAGTTCCTTTCTCATGAAAAAGTACTGAAAACTCCTAGAATATTAGAAAAGGCTGCAATGTTGGGATATAGCCTCCTAACTGCAATAAAAGCAGCGGGTACTTGAGACCACTGAAGTCTGCTAGGAGTACCATTAGGAACTACAATGTGCAAAAGAGTGGAGTGTGTCACATACAGTCAAAATTTCTTCTCAGTATCACTATTTACCTATCATTACTGAAGGTTTCTGTAGGATGGTTACATTGCTGACAAATCACGTGCCATTAAAGATGAAACTATGCCATCCTTTGCTTTGCTCTCAATAGAATCTAGTGGAAAGGCAGCACTGTTGCCAATGGACTAGTAATTTCACTTGGTAGGAGCACTCACTCCCTTTTTCTCCCTCTTGTTTCTCCCGCCAGTTCCATTTTTCTCTCAGTGAGAAAACTAAAATGACCTTTACAATAACATAAGGCTGTGTCATAACCTCCCACAGTAAATAGTGGATAAAGGAGATAATAGCCTCAGGACATGACAAACAGCCTCTCCTTTCTGATGCTTTTCTTTTGAAGAGTGAATATGGAGCCATGTGAGGAAACCAGACTCCCAAATTCTTTGCATTCTAGAGGTTCAATACAAGACATTCTGCAGCCTGTCCACTTTCTCCTTTCCAGCCATATATTTTCCATAAGGAAACCACACAACATAATACGTAATAAGAAGCCTTGCAGACAAACTGTATTGGCTTCCACCAGGTTTTGCAAGGAAAATGCTGAACAAAGCAGCTAGTTCTCAGACCTGCCCCATTCCTGTCCAGATATAGACATGAGATCTTACTGAGACCCATCAGCATGGACAATGGAACTGGAAAGAGGACAAAAGCACATAATAAATGGGTGCTGAACTAGTAACTTTTCTACAGTGCAGTATCAGCTTAAAATAATAATTAGTCACTTCAAATAGGTGACCTCACTACTGGACCAATGAAAGTGTATTTGCCTTATAGAAATATTCATGACATCACTGGAGTGACTTAAGACCAGGCTGTATAAGCTGGGGACAGCATGAGCTAAATTGCATTCTATTGGGCTCTGATTTTGCCATCCATTCAATTGCAAAAGCTGTAGAAAAACTACAGCCACAGTGGGCAAATATGCCGTTGGAGTTGCATAACTGATAACCTGCATCCTGGGAACAACTAGACTAAACCAGCGTAGTCATGTACAGAGAATTTTCATCTCTAAAATAGAGGGGATTATAGAAAATATGAAGACAGGCTTATCTCAGATGCACAGTGAGGAGACAAGAGGCAACTGTCACAGCTTGCAGCAAAAGAAATTCTAACTGGATATAAGGCAAAAGTGTTCACCACGGGTTAAGCACCAGCACAGGTGCCCCAAGAAGATATAGAATCTCCATCCTTGGAAGTGTCTTGCCCTCAGCTGGGCCAGGCCCTGAGCCACTTGATCCAGCTTGGGTATAAGGTTGGACTAGATGATCTCCAGAGGACCTGCCCAAACTGATTTTTTTAATGAAGTTAGCATTTCTGCACAAAGGCTCTCTAACCATGTTTAAACTCACTTATCTATGTCACTTTGATTTGAACATCTATCCTTACCAAAATTTTACCAAACAGGAAGCAAAGCACGTGAAATTGTAGATAAACTTCATCAGGTCCAAAGCATACTACACTATCTACCACGCCCAGCTTCCCTTCTGACCAGAGCCAGTTCACATATTTTCAGCCAATTAGACAAAACAAATGTTGTTGCCTTGAGGTTGTAGTTCAGGCCAGGAGAGCCAGGAGCAGGGAGCTGATTTTGGCACCCCCACCCCTGCCACACTGGCAGTGGCTTTTATCTGCCTTTCACCAAAACTGGCTTGGCCAGGCACCAGTCACGGTTACTCAACAAGCTAACTGGCTCGTGCTACCAGCACATATATCCAAGATGTCATTCACTGAACGAGAAGTGGTAGGTCAAAGTGCTGCTTAGGCCAGGTCTACTCTACCCAGTTCTGCTAGCAGAGCCACACTGATCAGGTGCTGTGAGTCTGCAAGTGAGGAACAGCAGTGAATACAAACAACTTCCTCAGGTGAAGCACTGTCTGATCTCCTCAGGAGAGATTAAACATTACTAGCAATCAGAGTACTTTAGGCAATAAAAGGTCTTTGCTCCTATCTTCCCTAGACAAATTTAGTACCGATTACCTCTACACTGCAAATAAATTGGTGCAGAGCTCTTCCTCTCCCTTTGTCCTACTCCTCCCCATTAAAAATGTGGTCCCAGCCATACTGTGCACTTGGAACAACTCCTGGACTGCTCCTAGAAGTTGTCAAGGAAAGCCAATGTTTACCAAAGTGAAAGTTGTGTCAAGGAGTCTCCTAACTGTTAGACAGCATGGGCAACTGCAGTCCAGCACTTGGGTAAATGACTTGGGCCTGTTTGCTAGTATAAAAAGAGCTAGCTTGCCTTGGATTTATTATTTACCAGAGCCTTGAGTATGATGTGCTCTGCAGAAATCTCCACCTCTCACTTCTACCATACTTCAGAGGTTTGCCAAAGAGCTTTGTTTCAGCTTCCAACCTAGATTTCTCCTTCCCTGTACCATGCCATGGTGCAGAACCCAGCACAGAGATAAAACTTCACATAAGTGATGAGATAGACTACTGGAAACACTTAGCCAAGGGTTCATTCTAGCAGGCAATTGTATAGCAACCAATGCAACAGCAAACAAATGATGAATCATATTATATTCATGAAATATTGTAGGCAGCTCCTCTTCACAATATGATCTAATCTGTGGCAGGAATCTTCTAGAAAATTTGGAATTAACTAGATGAAGGTACTAAGAAGATGAATCAGCTTGAATAGAGCACTTCAGAAGGTAATTTGAACCAAAAGGTCACACCCAAGGATCAAACCTTTTATTTTATAGGAAACTAGGAGGAAGTACATCCCAGGGAGGTATGACATGAGCAAATGACGTCCAAGTGCAGATAGTGCAAGTAAAAATCCAATACTTATCTAGGTTTACACTACAAGGAATTTGCTTGGGAAGAGTATGCAGAGTATGCAGAGTATGCAGAATATGAAGCCATACCCAACATAGCTATACTGACAAAAGACCTTACAAGAAAAACAACATTTTTTCTGAAGAATAGCTTCTTTCCCCTGGGGGCAGGTGAGTGGGAGGCCACAGTGGCTTTGGTATATACATAAATTGCAAAGCTTTGCCTTTATAGCCCTAGTGCTAATATACGACACCTATGTCTTTTTATTCCAGTAAAGCACTCCTTATGCAAACACAGGTTAGAGGTTAACATTCTCTTGTAAAATTTTCTAGACTTTTATGTTTTAAAAAGCACCTTTCAGATAAAATTAGATAATCTGTGCGCATTTCTGAAGCTGTCATCTAAGTAAAATTCTTTTGGCATGGCCATGCCATGACCTCTTGAAGGAGATATTAGAGTATACACATATCTGTTTCATTCTCCTTCATATGCAAGTAGGATATATATATAGGAAATGCTAACATATAAGCAACCTGAACCTGTTGCTTGTTCAGGTTTATAAGCTTTGGAGTAAAAATTAGTAAATCAAAACTATAAGAAACCAATCGACCATGTTCTCTGATAGTCAACAAGACTGAGTCACATCTCTTGGAAGAGTTTGATAGTTGCCATATATCTGCATACAAAAATAGCTCCACTGCTGGCATACCCCACTGCTGGCACTGTCTGTAACTGCTGCTTCAGCATTTTCCTCCTCTGGTAAGCATGCTAGCCTACCTGCACAAGCTTGCCATTTGAGCTAAAACAAATTACTCTCTGGGTTCTTGGTCAGGGTACTTTGAGCATGTTATTTAAAATGCAAAACTCATTTTTTCTGCTGACTTATCAAAAATGTTCCATATAAAAGATTAGGCTTAACTGGAAAAAGATTTATTCTGGCATTTATTCTGGCAAAGCTTTTGGCTTGGCATCGTGCAAAAGGCTGGGTAGCTATTGTCTTATAGGGCCCCTGAATGGTGACCAAGTTTATCTAGCAATTGCCTTCAATCATCTGCCAAACATGAAGCTAGGCAGAAATGTCTTCACGGTCTTAAAACAAAACTGGAGGGGAAAGGGTTGAAAGAGGACTGCAATAAGGAAGCAATTAGGCAGAACTGCAAGGGTTGTGCATTTCAGCCAGGCATGTGTTCTTTTATTTATCTGGGTTTATAAGTGAAGATTACAAGAGGAGCCAAATTGTAAAGAACAAATTGTACATCTTCAGTACTTAAGTTCCACAAATATGTAATTCTGGATGTACTAGAAACACTGATCCTGGGCCAAGATAGAGTCAGTTAAGAACACTATAACAAAAAAGGAGAAAAACAAAAATGAAGTATAAATAATATATTTCCATACCACAAAAGAGCTGTAGATCATCTTAAGCAATTGTGATCATATGGGCTTTTCCTATTAGATTCCGATTTCTTCCACTATATTACTTATGGGACAGAAAAAACCTCTACAGGATTTTAAGTATCCTTCATGAAGAATATGCTAGTTTCAGATGAACTCCTACATATATTTATACATTTATATAAGATACAGCTGTGCAAAAAGCAGACCTGTGCTGCTTTGTGGCAAAGGTCCTTCCTTTCCATCTATAGGCACAAAGGATACATCTGTCTTGCATTTGTGAAGGATGTCCCAAGGCAAGGTTTGAGACCAAATGCACAGTTCATACAGACAGAAAGTAGAGCCCCAGGTGCAGCCAGAGGCCGCTTTATGAAATATGCCACATGCACAGGCATGCCCAATATCTTAGTGAGCTACTGGACATCTTAATATGCGCTTTATAGGAGACAGGCTCCCCATGGGTACCTGTAGGCAGCCAGTGCAGCAGTTGTGTGGATTAGGAAGAGAAGTCGACCCTAACGGTGGTGTTCACAGTTTCTTCTGACACCACTTGCAAAGCATGACATAGATAAAGCCATAGGATTCAAGATCCATGTGACTGAAATTCAAGTGAGCAAGGAAAAACAAGATGTAGAAAGTTTCACCTGTTTCCTTCCACTTTGGCTCCTTCTACCCAAAGCACAAACTAGTTCAGAGCAATGGTCTACACAAAGAGCGGGTCTGCAAATGAATCCACAAGTGAGACAACCACCATAAAGATGAAGGAGAGCTACTAGCTAGTGCTCACAGGCATGACCACAGACAGAATACACTACACCACCATGGGCATATGAGACAGTGGATAAAGGTGTCCCTTTCTTTCTGACCAGCCCAGAAGGGCCTTGTGAACATCCTGTCTTGTACAGACTGTGGAAGATTTGGATATAAGAGTTTTTTCTGGTTTTTCTGTGTCATTCCATCACATATTTTCTAGAATGAGGCACATGCTATAGCCTGATGTGCAACCTGCTGGCTAGGTCTTTGGTGTTACACAGCAATTCCAAAACAGTAATGTTCTATGATCTGTGTTTCTCCATGTATATCTTTTACCATATTTGCTTAATTAGGTTCTGCATTATCATTTTCCCTGTTAACATTTGTTCAAAGACAAGTTGAACCATCTCCTTGGCTAGTCTGTTTTCTTACCTGAAGATAGGCGTCAAGAAGCATTAGGTTTTCATTCCTAATACTACATTAAGATCAAATCAATGACTCATGAATGCCATGTTTCCATTTGTGTCAACTTGTGCGTAAACATCACCTCCTAAACAACAACAAAAAACCCCAGCAGAATATGGATTGCATCAGAAATCTCTGACTAATTTCTCCTTATCCCTTGTTTTCAATGTATAAAATTCTTACCTTTTTAATTAGAATTTATTTGATTTGTACTCATGGCATTTGATTCATCCTCAGATTCACTAGAAATAGCCTTCTTTCCTTGAATAACACAGGAGAGATGTTGGTCTTAGCTCACATTTCAAAATGAGTAATGCCACTGCTCAGTATCTCAGTCCTTCTGAGTTCCCACTCCCTGTGACTGAAATGCATCTTCATGGGTTGCGAGGAGGGGAGAGGAGGATCTGCCCCAACCTATGCATCATTTTAGTCCACAGAATAGGGTCTATCGGGAGCCAGCATGAAGCTGATATTTAACCCTTCCCATCAGGGACTGACAAGGCATCTACCAGTTTAAAGCCATGAATCTGATGACGGCTCTCATCACAGACCCTTGTCCCCATAAAGATGCAGCAGTCTGCTCACAGCCTATGACTCAGACCCATAAAAGGATTTAGAACTCTGAAGTAAGGCATAACCAGAGCTTCAGGCAAAACATGCAAGCCTCATGACCTCTGTCTAAACCATCTGCTAAGTAAATCTTAGAGACACCTAAGATTTGAGGCAGGCAGTTTAAGGGGTGCTTCTGGTTCAGCTCAGCACCTGTGCAGACATGACTCAGAAACAACACTGCTGAATTCAGTGCATGGCCCCCTCCAGCGAGGTCCATCAAGGCCCACGGGTGCTGTCAGTCTCTACCTCAGTCCCAAGGTGCTAAGTTTAGCAGACATGCTCCAATCATGCCCAACACACCCCAACAGCATCAGGCTCCACACCAAGCACAAGAGCAACGATTATGACTGTGTTCAAAACTATGGCCAGCCAAGAGAAAGCTAGTGACAGCGTGTGCATCTGACAACGGCATACTCACTAGGTGTCTGCTGGCATATTTTGATGCCACTTGCCAAGACCAGGATACACAGATCCTAAAATGAGTAGTTCACAACACTCTTTTACAATACACTAAATTATTGTGGTTGCTGCCAGAAGGGGTAAAAAGTGCACTGATGCCTTGAGGACTGGCCAGAAGTTTTGTCTTTCACAATTAAATTCTGAAAGAAATCACATATCTGGTTCTCCAAAAATTAGACTTTGGTTTTGTCACCTGTACGCTGCCTGTTACAACTTCTCACCAGCTGAAGCTTTGCTCCTGTCTCTCAAATTTCCATCAGCCATCACAGCTTTTCATGGAAAAGCGTTGTCTACCCCCAACCCCACGTACAAATTACACATATAAATTAGTGGATTAAAGAGTGAGATGAGGAATATTCACTGATAATCAAGAACAGATTTACAGACAAATATCTTAAAGACACTGGAATAAAGAGCATCAGAAAAAAAGAATCCCATATATGTAGTGATACACTCAACACCTGCTTCGAGGCTAGTAAAGACTGAAATGTTATTACGTAGAGAATTTTAAAAAATAATTTTATAGGTATTTTACTGCCATTAATTACAATTTTCTTCTACCTAGAACAATCTCTTGCACATGATAATAATGGTGCCTGACTGATGCAAAAAATAAATGAAATTATTATTTTTAAAAATCTTCAACAAATTTTAAATTGTCTCTCAGTTAAGTATGTGGCATATACAAAATAAATAATGATGGGGTGTATATTACTGGCTGGAGTGACATACTTATTGTGTGATCTTATTAATTTAGTCTTGAAGCCATCCTAGACAAGTTTACAAGCTAATACAAGTCTACATCACATAGCATGCAAGACCGTCATACAGCCTGTACACAAAGTTATCCACATTTCATGGCAACAACGAACAAAGTGATCAGCATTTCAAATATCACAGGAATCATCAATGTAATTAGTCACTAAGGAATGACTAGTACACATAACAGAATGTACTGAGTAACTAATGTTCTACAGTACTAATGAAAAGCACATCTATAGCTTATCTCATGATTAATATAACAATTAATTCAGACACTGAGCCTTCACTTATACTAAAAACAGGACTGTTCAATCGGAAACTACAGGTCAGTTCTGTTCTCCATCACATCAGCTAATCTAAGGAGCTTTATAATTATAATGAGGAACTGCATAATTATAACTCATAGTATAATTTGATCCAATTAATAAAAATATTTTTTTATTCAATTAATTTGTATGTCCCCAAGAAAAGCACAAACCATGAGATCATTTACCTGTTACTATTAGTCCTTTCCATGAACTCTCGTATCTTTATGTACCAACCTGAGGTTCCCTACTTAGTCACCGATTTCTTATACAAGAGATGTCTCTTTGCAACAGGTTTTTCTTTCTTAGCTTCAGAAGCATCCTATATCACATTTACATTTTAATGGCTATGTGTCCTGTGGGTTGTAAATTTCATATAGGTAAATTAGTAGTGTAATTTAGAATTATTTTTTTCTTCAATTAAATTTGTCCATATTATTTTAATGTTTTGCCATTTCATGAGCATCTTCTGTACTGCTCCACTGAATGAAGTGGTACAAATTTTCAAATTTGACTAAATTTTTAGTGCATCAAGTTTAGATGTATTAAGAAGACCTCAATCTCTAAAAAAAGTCTCTTTAACAGTATCCAAGGTTGGGCACCCAAAGTTTGAATCCACAACTCAGACTCACCAGCCACTTCTGGAAAATCAAATTCCCTCCTTTTTATAACCATGTCTGCTATTTTATTTGATGTTCAGTATAATTTAAAATCAATTTCTCTTTCACCAATTTCTGTTGGATGATCTACTAGTGTTATCTATCCAGTTCTGTATTTCCAATAGCCAGCAATAACCACCCCAAGTTCTTGCTTTCATGTCAACCATTAAAGTTGGAGCTTTCAGCTTCTAAGCCCTGTCCCAGTGAAGGTTTCACCAGAACCTTTAAGCCAGTCATCCCTCAAATACAGAAGAATTCAGAACACCTTTTTCAACAGAAAATTACTGTTCTTTCTTGCAACAAAGAAAAGTATATACATTTATTGCAAAAAAAAAGGCTATTAAACTCAGTTTAAACTAGCATAGAGGAGTAGGCACTTCCACAGCTATGAATTGTTTATATGAATATTTCTGATGCAGCAGTGCAAAACAGGCATCCAAGAGCCCGTCCTAGGTTGATTCAAACCAAGAATTTGGGTGCAAAGCACCCTTGCAGGCAGACAACAAGGCAGTACCTCTCAAAACTCTTCCAGTGCTCAAAAGTAAAAGTCATCCCACATCTGAACTGTGCAATGTGACCTATTAGGAAACTTTTCCAAAGCTTACAGTTCCAACTGGAGGTTCTTCCATGTACACAAGGCTTGACTGGCAGGACAGGGCAAGAGTTCTTCTATTTCTCATTGTATTGTTAAGGAGATCTGTAACTCTCTTACGATTTCATGTTCAATTATGAGCTGAGTTTAAAACTTAAATAAGGCACAGATTTTCAAAACTTCTTAGCTCCCATAATTGAGGCCAGATTTTCGGAAAATCCATGTATATCAAGCACAAAGTCCTTGGGAGACCAGTCATTGGTGTCACAATGGGAACTGCTAAGCAACGAACATTTAGAAAAAAAAAGTTGGTACTAAACTGGTTATTGCAATAGGGATTGAATGCACTTAGCGTTACATACTTTTCACTTTCTTCAAACCATCAGGCACACAATAGTCAAGAGTCAACATTTTCTCTTGCTTTAGCAAGGCTCATGAGCCTTTGACTCACAATCCTTCAGGTTATAAATCAGGAATGGGGTGGAAATGAATTTGTATCAAATTTCAAGATGCAGGATGATGCCTGAATCACTTCCCCAAACTGTAGTGCTTAGAAGATGGATAGTGTGGAGGAAGAGTATATTTCTGATCAATCCTTTTAAATATTTGCTTGATGTCAATATTCCATTTATTCCAGATTTATTCTACTTAAACAAATCCACAGATGCAGTTACATTCTAAATTATTAGTTGGCTTAAAAATTGTACTTAAGAATGTTATTTTAAAACTGTTTTTCCTCTACAGCTTCCCAGTGGTCTCTGGGAACTGCTATATACAGTTCTGGCAAGCACTGGCTTCACAGCTGCTATGAGTTATTTATTTATTTATGCACCATCCTACTTGGCACAATGGGTTTGATTTTGTTAAAGGCACAGTAAATGTGCACAAATCAGGATTTTCAAATGAATTTGTTACTATCAACTGTCAATGTTAGTGGCTGAAAGCCATTGCTCAGACCTAGAAGGCCAAAAGCCACAGAGGTTGCTCAGCCTTCCTCTCTCAAATGTAACTTGGACCTGAAACTGGAAGGACCATCTCTAGCATCTCAGGCTCTGGGCCAACACATGCCTGACCAGAAAAACCTCACAGAAATTACCTCAGTGGGAATATTTAGATCAGGAAACATTTTCAGGATCAGAGCCTTAACTTTTGATCTCACATCTATCATTTCTAAGCAGGCAGATGACAAAGCACTAAGGGTGGATCTTACAGCATGAAATACTTCTCACTGGGAAGGGGCTAAAACTCAGCTTTCTTCAGATCAGTAGCTGTAGCTGTCAGATTCTGTGGGGCTCTCTGTCACTGGTGACTTCAGCTGTATTTGAAGCTGTAATTTCAACCCAGTGAAGTCAACTCACGGCATGCATTGAGGCAGATGCGGTACTGTTCAGTGGTCAGCGATGGGGAACTGCGTAAAGCCTCATGCTGATGTGGGGCATTCCAACAGTGCCTGACAGAGCACATTACGATACCAGCCTGTACTTCACACTGGTCAGCTCTTTGGCACTTGGGGTCTGCATCAGAAAAAAATTACCCAGCGGATGATATAACTTTGCAGCCCATCCTGATGGCAAATACTGACTATGCTTCCGAGGACTCTTGGGAGAAGTGCCTGGAAGGTGAGGCAGGACATTTTCTGCTGGAACTGGCATTTGCTGTGAAAAGCAGGATGAAGTATCCATCTCTGCACGCTGTAATCAAGCTGGCATGTTGTCCAACAATGATCATCACTACAGTTACAGGGCCTGATCTATTTTGGGTCTAAAATTATATTATAAAGAAATGTAGAATTTCATCAATTTGTAGGCTGGCTAAATACTACAGTCATACAAGCATTAAAAATGTGTATGGTAAATCCAGTAACTAAACAGAGGCAAGCAGACAGATATGTGGATTTTGAAAAGCAAAACATTACGCCTATCTGTTTTGGTTGAATGACACATCCTTCAGCATAGGATCTGGCACGCTTATCTGTAAAGCACCATGTGCATTTATGGTACTGTGTAAGTAATACACTTCAGGCAATAACCACTAACTAACTGAAACAAAGAAAAATCACACAAAAATTATGGCACAAGTACTGTTTTATTTCTTAAAAAGAAAGTAAAACCTAGGAAATAGAACATTCTGTAGAAATTGTGGAATAACACCTCTGTATATTACTTTTTTGTTGTTGTTAGCAGTACACACTGTACTGTAGTGTAGTGATAGGAATTCTTAACAAATGCAATCAGTCTGATCACATTAAATGGGAAGGTTCCCGTAAAAACTGTCTTGCCTATGAAATGGAAAGCTATGCTGTTAATAATTTAAATATCATCTACCAATACTGCAGTGTCCCACTGAATAATTCAGAAGGATATTAGGTTCATGTTATGAGATTTCAAAATTAATATTTGCATTTTGCAGCCACCCTTTCTAATCAAGTTTCCATAAACATCCTGATGAAGGTAAATGAACCCCTAATTTGATGTTGTGTGCTGATAAGTAAGTGCAACTAGTTTGCAGGCTAATTTAAAGTTGGGTTTATGTCTAAATAACCACTGCCTCAGTCAAATCTTTTGAATCAGTTGCTCATGTCATACTGCTACTGAAAGCTAAACCATTTTTGAGACCAGAAATGTGGGATCTCTACACAAGCAAAATACTAAGAAAACTGCCCTAAGCAAGAAGGTAAAGACTGTAATTCCTTACCCACTTTGTACCCACTGGTACCCACTGGTACCCACTTTGGCTCTTCGTTTCCAACAGAGGGACCTGGCAAAGAGGAACAAGAGAGCACAGCTGAAGGCTGCTGTCTTCTAGTGATTCGGGAGAGCAGAATAGTCCCTCAAGCAGCCTCTGCTACCAGCCTACCCCCCTTGCACACAAGGAGCTTCCAAGACTAGGGACTCAGAAACAGCTGAAAAGACAGTTCTCCCTTCTCCCTCCTTGATTTTCCCCACAGCGTCAGACAGGCCAGGATTCTGGTCCACACATCACTCATTCCTAACATCAAAATCAGATCAGTTTAGCCCACATCCTCAAAACTATTTGCACACGGCCACGCTCCGTCTTGTTCATAGAAGCACTGATGAGAAGATTGCCGATACCCCACTTTTTGGCTGAGACCTGTCCGACTCGCAGGGACAACCACAGACAAGGCAGCCTGGCTGTCCCTGTGCTCTATCTTGCTCATGAACCTGATGCTCTGCACCTCAGTGACTCACTCATGAGCTACGTGCCCAGGCTTCCTACAGGCAGACTGTTTACCACCTGTTTTCAGTGATTACTCCCCTGTGCTATTGATTGTTCCCCCAGTGATTCAGTGCTTGTTTGGCATCACTTCTCCACTGTCTCACCATACTTGGGCCACTCTGCCTCCTCCTTCTTCCTCCTAATGGCTTGCACTTTTGTCTTCTATCTTTTCCCTTCCTCCTCCTTGCCTCATGCCTGTTCTAATCCCTTGCTCTGCTTCTCACAGCATTGTTTCCACCATCTCTCCTGCTCTCCCTATCTATTCAAAGCAAGCTTTTCTTGCTTCCTCCTTGCCATTTGTCTTGCTCAACCTTGGCACTGTTTCCTACTTCACTATCATCTCTGCTCTTCCATGATTTCCCACTCAAGCCTCACTTCTGTATTCCTGCTTGTCTCCCTCCCGCTCCATGTAACATTTCACCCATTTTCAGAAGTCACCTACAGTGTCTAGATGTCTCCCTTGGCCCTAGATCCTTGCAATTAACCACAGTTTCCTCTTCCCTTTCACTCTGCCCGTTGACATTCCTAACAAAAAGTAGCTGGAGCATCATGTTTCTCTTTTCCTGTTCACATCAATTCTAGCTGTCCCTTCACACTCTTACATGTCACATGTAAGTCATGACCCCCTCAAATCTGGCTCTTCTGAGTCAAAAACCTTGTGCTGTGCATCTCTCAAACAGTTATTAAAGTGTTCCTTCTATTAAGACCTTTTCCCCCATTCCCTCCCCTGCTCTTTTTACTTCCAGTTGGATACATTTGGTCTGAGAAGATTTAATTTAATTGTGAAGTCCCGAGGGATGTTCCTGACATGCTCTGGTTTTATTTACTGTCTTGTATACTTAGGTTTCAGTACTGCTTGGGACTTATATGTACTTCTAAATGACAAAGAATAAATACAAGTAATAAGATTCAGTTCCACTGCGGACTGCAAGTATATTGCTAGTTTATCTAATGCTGATTAGAAATTAAAAGGCAAGCCTAACTGTGAATAGTCCTCTTCTACTCTTTCCCTTGTTACAACTACCTTTTCCAGTAGCAAGTTTGAGAAATGACAAAAACAGAATGATAGGGGGAATAAAAAGACAGAGCTGGGGAATCCCAAACAGGAAGAAATTAATAAATTAAAAAAGCAAACACAGGAAGGAAAACATCTGGTGCACTTGCCAGTTGGTGGCCGTATCCAAGATCTTCTGTGATCAAAGACTCATGCTTATTGCATTCATTGAAAAAGTGTCTTGCATATTTCTGAAGCTCAAAGCAAAGCCCTGGGCCCATTACAGTGACTTCAGTTGAGTGTTGAAATATTAACTGATTTCTGAAAATTTGTCCTCACTGACAAAAAGACAACATTTTACTCAGTGAGATTGGTGGAAGCCTCTTTTCTAGTTACACTACAAAAAAACTCACAAAAGTTTAAGTCCTCCTGATGGCAATACACTTCCTGCCCATCTCCTGAGGACTTGAGACAAATGAAACAAAACTTAAGAACCATTTCTGACTAGCTCTTTGCGAATTATAGAAAAGATATCTTATTTTTTCCCCATTATGTGTTAACTGATCTAGGAGAAAGAGTATCACTTCTCCAAAGACATATTATTTGGTATGAAGAGAAGCAACGTATTTGGAAAAATGCTCTAGAAAATTAATGAAGTGCCTGGAACTTTCCTTTGACAGGATTTCCTAAAAGTTGTGGTTTCCTTACCCCTTTACTGGCCATAGCAAACGACAACTCATCTCTTCCTGGTCTACCTTTTTCTGCTTTGCAGTTCACCATTGTACTGGGACTAGAGCATGAGATGCTGTTATGACATAAAATGGCTGTCCTTGAACCCTATTGCACATAGTAAATCCATAGCTACGTAAGATGACCTTGCTTGGAGATCATCATTTAGATAATCAGAATAGCAGAGGACAAAATTTAATCTAGGATGGAAATTAATGTTGTGGAGACAATACAGGAAGATTTCTCCTATTACTTACCACTGCAGCCAATATAAAATCAGTGGTTTCTACCCTGCCATTTGTGGTTTTGCTGATGCAGCCTAGATCGTCACAGTTTATTGCTTCAGCAAAGTCTCTAATCTACACCTGCATTACTCACTTGTTCTCTGGCTGTACAGAAGTTTATTTCATACACTCTTAAAGATGTGGCCAAATGTGCCCCTGCATTACCACTGTAATATTGATCAGAAGGCATTTTGAGCACCACTCAGCACGTATTCCACTAAGTTGGCAGCAGCAATCTGTGCACAAAGTGCATCTCACAGCCTCCTTTCAACAACCCACTCTTGCCAACAGCTTTCCAAGTGGAGAGTAAACATCTGCAGGCATATTTGCGTACCTATACAACTGTAACCACAGGCACGGATAGGATCTGTCTCTGTCCCTCTTACAAATGTAGCCAGCAGTGATTACTGCTCAGCTCAAATTGGTGGGGCTTGCAAATACTGCTGCTCTTAAATTTCTTTTTTTTTTTAATGTGCATCTGTTGCCTTGAGACCCTCTACAATCTTTGCTGCAGTCCAAGTGTGGGAACAGGAGTGAGACCGTGTTCATGTTTGCAGGCCACTGAAGTATCAGAACAGCCCACACCCTGGCCCAGGATGATCGCACCTGCAGCTTTCTATAATGTGCAGAGAATTTTCCCAAGGAATAATGAATTAATTCATTTGGCATTTTTATTCCTCTTCATTGCATCTCAGTTGTTCTTTCAATCTGCATTTTACCTGCAGTACCTGCAACACCATTTTGAAAGAAAAAAGGTATTTACCACCAGGGAAGGAAATAATTACAGGTTTGGGGCATACTGAAGTACGAGGTTAGTGGCAAGGGAGATATGCATGCTTCAGCATTGCTTGAGATGGAAGCAGGTAGAATTACAGAAACTACAGGTCAAAAAGGCTAGTGTGAACTTTTGAGAACCATGTGTAATGTTAAACTATCAGGCAGGAATATAATGTTTATAAACAAATGAAAGAAGAATCCTACCATGGCCTGTTGCTGAGACAGTTGCCAAACAGGCTGAGTAAAGCCTGCCCACAGAAAAGCATGAGATAATGCAGCCATAGGTTAGCCTGAATGACTGTATCACAATTAAATCATCATTATATGAGGAGCATTACAGCAAAAGCAATATACTAAGAACTGCCTTGGTATAGCACGACTTTGTTGCTAATGCAGATCAGATTCCAAATCCACTTCAGCATGTGGCATACAGCCAAGTGGAAGAGTATCTGCTCTGAGCTCATCATCCAGGGGGAAAGAGAGTGGGCTGCAGGAAGCAAGCTATATCGAACAGCCAGTGCTGACCAGGTGAGCCTTCTCACTCACCCAGTCGCTCCCAGTGGTTTAAGATCTGCTGCCACCTCCAGTGATTTCTACACAGAGATGTTAATGAAAGTGTTTGTAGCCACATTCTGCCTCTAGCTTTCTTTCGCTCATCTCTCTTTTTCTTTCTGGAATTAACTCTTCTGAGGCTACTCAGAAGCACTTTTAATCATCCTTCACACTACTGTCTTGCAGTGGCCATGATCATGGATTGTTTATTAATCTCAGAATATCTAGAAGTGCTTCTAGGGCACCTAATTCTTAATTGCCGAAGGCTTTTCTCTTTCCACCCTTCTCAGTGCCTTCTAAAGTCAAGAAATGTACACCTCTCCCGCACCTCAGCCCATACGCTCCACTGAGACAAATGAGAGATCTGTTTGTTTGTATTAGTCAGCTGCAAAGGCGTCTGTGTACAGCTTCAGTTTTCAGGGAGTTGCAACTGAGGAAGCCTTTCCATTTGTACAGTTGTCTCCTCTTTTCTTCCACCTTGTTCAACTCATCTGTCACTGACTACACAGATAATCTCAAAGTCTTTTTTTCTTTTTTTTGTGATGTGCTGCAGAATATTGCACCACTGCTTACTGCAGTATTAATCATTCTTGTCCCAAGGCAGCATATCCTGAAAGATCTGTCTCACGCCACATGGTTGCTGAGGCAATTGCAGTTATTTCACTGTGCACAGTTTGGCATCTAGGTCCAGGAGCCTACCCAGAGGGTTAGCTCCCACTGAATCCCTGGGAGTCCTCAGTAAACCTTTTAAGAGTTGAGACTATGGTATAAGTGAGGTGATACCTTGTGCTTGAGCTGAAAATACTTGTACAATCTGAAATGTAGACAAATTCTCACACTGTTCCTGTGGGTTTGCATTTTGTGGCTTTCACTAAAACTTTGGGTTTAGGCAAGTTCTTTGTCTGCTTTTATGAAACTAACCATGCCTTCAGCTACTCTCTGAACTTATGTGAATAACACCCTGTTTTATCAACTGGTAAAATTCCTCCTTTGCTTTATCTGCCATTTTTGCTGCTGGATCCTTTTGCGAGACACCTGCATGTGTCATCCTGCTTCTCCCACACATGCACAGACCCATGATAAGAAGAGGAGCTAATAACACCACGGCCTTAAATTTCTTGGCTAGGGCATAAAAGTTGGACTCATCACTAGATACTGAAAATAAATACTTACATTCTCAAGCGGCTACTGTTATCTCTGGATCCTTGGGTTTACTCATGCTCTGTATGTCACAGGACTTGAGTTAGAGGGAGGCCACCTCACCCTGGAGCCGTACTAGTTCTTTGCCCAAGACAGATCAGCATTACTTCTGACCTTAAATTATACCCAGTTTCAATGGCTGCTGCACAGCTTTCCAAGCAGCAGGGAACTGCCATAATGCTGCAGCCATGCACATGTCCCACAGTGTGCCTTCCATCCTGAAGCAGTCAGGAGACAGGACCCAGGGGAACCTATGTGCTACCAGCCAAGCAGAAAACTGAGTAGTCAGAGACAGAACAGGTACCTAAAATTTAATTTGTACTGGACCACCTACAAAAATTTCTGGTCTATTAAGCTATGTCATTCCCTGTGCTTTGCCACCATTATTCCCAAGTGACCTCAATGACCATTTAGAAAGACTTCTGGGTCAGATGCAATTCTGCTCTGTTATCATATTTTATGCATCATTACTTTCTCTGGTTTTTGTAATATACATTTTTTTTTCAACGTGAATCCCCATGAGAAGCAGTAAAGAGAAAGACAATCCCAAACTGGGCTAGGTTAGATCCTGTCAACCTCGTAATCCATCCCTGAGAAGTGCAACACCCGCCTGCAGTATAGCACAGAAATACTTTGTTTTCATTATAGTTGATTGTGTTTGTTCAATTAAATTAAGGCACACAATAGTTCTGTCTAAATCAGAGCTTTCAGCTTTGTTTGCACAGGCAAAGGGAAACCTCAACCCTTTCAATACAACCAAGAACTACCTATTCAAGCAGAATGTCACAAAAGCAAACATTCCCAAAAGGGAAACCAGAATTTAAAACCTGTTAAAACCTTCAAGTTTCAATGCAATCTGTTTTGTGGTCCCATTGTTTCTGCAGAAATTTCCTCAATACATAGTCTAGACGGTAGCCTTGACAGGCTTATCTTTTATTCATGGAAGACGAGGGGACAGCAGGAAAGAGAGATGATCTGGCTGTCACAGATTTCATTGTACATCCACTCTCTTCTTGTTTCTGTTTTGCTGACATCAGTGTGTTTTGTCCTTTTGCATCAATATCCATCACCATATGTCCTCTGTTCACACATATGATCCTCAGGGAATCAAATAGCAAAGTATTCCAAATATCAGATATTGAGGTTTTCAAGTGGTCTGTCCCTTGCACCATGCACACCCTCATTAGGTGCATTGTCCCCGCAACAGAACAGATGCAGGCTTTTACTCAAGTTTTATACCTCTTTTCCACAAACCATGGCAACATGTGGCTTTTGGGTCAGTCAGTGTTTAATTTGAGCTTATGTTGTCCATCCCACACAGTGCTGATGCAGGCAGTGCCCAGTCTGCACAATTCAGAAGCTAAAAGACTTCCACTGCCCTCTTCTGATTGCTGGGGGGGGGGGGGGGGGGAGGGGCAGGGGCAGAAGGAAGACGTTTTTATGCCCTGCAAACAATTTTCCTTCTTCTGCCACAGGAGCAAGTTGAGGCTAAGCCATCTCCCTAAATCCTTCTGTTCTTCCCCTCACTCCTCCACTGACCGAGGACTAACTCCTCCACAGAGCAAATCTGAGGAGCAGCAAGAACAGGGCTCTCAGCTGAGCAGGAGGAACACACTTTGGCAACGCACCAGCAGCCTGCAATTGTCCAAGTGCCGTGTCCTCCAGTCTACCTCAAGCCACCCTTGCACCGAGCAGAAGGAAATGGAGGAAAAGCAGATAGGCGCATTCTTCTGTGACTGCGGGCACACTTCCTACCTTAACGGGGGTCTTGAGCTCCCCCTTGGGAACTATTTCAAGTCCCCTTGCTTTAATGAAACACAAGCTGTATGCATCATGCGCCCAGAATCTTCTCATCGGTCTGGTTCCTAGGCTTAAAAAAACCCTAGCTCTGCTGGTAGCCATGACTTCTAGCAGAGAAGTGATATTTTTGAAATAGAAGGCAAGGAGATTCCAAGGGAAAAACAGGATGCCTGATTGTGCACCTCAGGGAGAGACTGAGTAATGCCCGGTGGCAGTAAACCTCCGCTCACTGCTGAGAGGGACAACTGTGGACACGGGTGGAAGGTGGGGAAATGACTGGAAACACCAGAGAGAGGGGTATAAAAATAATTTTGTATTCTCCACTGTATGCCACACTAGATATTATTTTCCAATTGCCACATTCTCAGGCATCAGAGAATCGGGAAATTCAACCTTCTCTCCCTTTTAACATGTTACACTTTGGCAGCTCACAGCAGTTCATTTGGCAGGCGTGTGCACCAAATGTTCCTTTCAGTCTTGTAACAGATGGAGTACATTACACACAGGACTGCATGCCTCACGTACAATATCTAATACTTGAACTAGGGAAGGACATCCAGCAGATCCCACTGACCACAAAACTGCTTCCATATCGCTGGGAGGGAAGAAGCCTATAAATGAGTTAGAAGTAAATATTTTCTCTGCATGTTAAATAAATGTATATGCCTGACTCCACAGCCTTTGTTTTCAGAGAAGCAAGCAATTTATTCTTGCATTCATATTTTACTTTGGATATGTCCCACCTGACATCTAAACATAAATAATTAAATATCCTCTGATCTACTTACACTTATGGTATAATTCTTGCAGGAAGAATGAGTACCAGATCATTTTACTTGCTGTTTGATTTTAGTGGCTTTCTTGTTATACTGTTATGTATCCCAAAATAAAATATTAATCACAGAAAATTGTCAGGGACCATAGACTTTTGATTAAATTACCGATTAAAAAGTTTTAATCAATTCATAGATCAAATCTAAAGTTACTGGCAGTTTCAAGTACAACTTAGAGAATATTTTCAGAAATGCTCCTAGCAGACTGCTGGTTTCTGACTGCCCAAAACAGATTAGTTGACAGAGCTAAAGAAAGCACCTCTTAAAACATGGCAGCTACCAGGTGCATGTCTACTGTCAACCAGGAAGGAACAGCAAGAGGGTAGGATGAGAAAAAATAACAGAAGGGCAAAATAGTAAAATATAAACACTGATGGGTTAATTGTTTATATATTCAGAAACTGAAGGAGGGATTCACACAGCTGTGAATCACACAGCAAGTTAGAAACTACTGATGAGTGTTTAATACGTATTATGTAATATCCTGTATAATTTAACTATGTATTTAATATATATTATATACTCATGGATAGTTTCTAAGTTGCTGTGTGATTTAAGGTAAGCTATTCACTCCCTCCTTCAGTTGCAGAATCTGTCAGATGAGGATAAAAATGTTGCTATCACTGGTCCAGTCTGAGGATGCCCTGGTATTTGAACAGCAGCCACTCATGTGTACAGTGTTACAGTTTTTATCACTGAATTATAGATAGTGCTGTGATTACTTCAGCTACTCAAACACCCATATAAGCCACAGACAGAAAAATCCTATCTTATTCAGCGTGGAGCATTACTTAAGAAACGGGCCATGGGTCCATTTTCTGCTCTGTGATCAACATTGCCTCATCTAGAGCAGGGTGGACTGCAGTGACAAAGAAATTCACTGTAACATGTATGCTGCAGTGTTAGCTGCTGCTCAACATTGCTTATCAGAGATCATGGGAGACTTCCTCCCCTCCCCTAATATATCTGGGGAAGAGTTAATTTCTGCATTTTTTATACATGTATATATGATTAGCTGCATATTGATATACATCCCGGTATGAAATAAGTCTGGTATGGAGCAAAAGATAACGCTTCGTTTGTGACCATAACGATGCATTGCTTGACCTGTCTGACCCCAATTATCTGGTGGACAACTGAATATCCAATTAAACAGTAAATATACATACATGAACAGCCTTACAGTACAGAAAGGTTCAACAAAGTAGTTGACTCTATTTGTTTTCCTCTTATTGAAGATAACAATATTAGATCTACAAGAAAACCTCCAGAAGCCAAATACTTTTCTTCAAAAAATTCATTTCCTGCTGCCATAGAAACAGTCTTAAACTGAGCAAAGCAGAGGTACAAAGTTAGTGTTCACTGAATTCTTACATTCCAACAACTTATCCAGGCCATGGAGACAAGATAATAGGCAAGGCCAAATAGCAGCTCTTAATTCCTGGAAAGAGAATAAGAATTTACAAAGAGGAATACTTCTGTATTCAGCCAAGACTTATCTCTTTGCTCCAAGTGCAGATGGATTTTATTGTAGGGAAAACAAGTGCCAATAAAGCAAGTAAGTTCACACATTGCTGTAAAATACAAAAAATGCTGTTTACAACAACATCAGTATGTAGATGTATTATTTCGGTATGAATGTATAACAAATCATTTCAGGCATGAAACTTCAATCCTGCTTGAGAACTCAGCTGCACCTATAAAACAGAGTTAAAACAAGTTAAAAGGAGGAGTAAAAAGCATAGCAGGCTGGCTGCGACCAGTCCAAGTCTTCTCCTCTCACACACACAGACACGTGAATCTCTTTGGTTCTGCTGTGCTGTTGAAACTACACAGGGGAAGAATTGTACCCCACAGCCCAGACCACTCTTCAGGACAGGGCTCTTGGCTGTAGAGTGGCGTTGCTAGAGTGCTGAGGACCGTGGAGCCCTAAGCATGACCTGAGCCTCAAGGGGCTTTTATAATGTTAATAGTAATGATGATGTGCACAAAGGCATTGATGAAAACGCATCTCTAGCAGACAGACACAAAGCTGTGCTACTAATAAAAATAGATGCAGCAGATAAATTATCAAGCCTGGGTTGCCTGAGCTCTTTGCATTCGCTGGGGCATTTTCATGCATACAGTCATTTATCTGGCCTTCTTCATTTACTATTTATGTGCACAACATCAGTTGGTCTAAGCAATGCCATGCTGTTGTGCTCTGAGGTGAGCTAAGCATATTGATTTCCTTATGCATTAGATCTAACTCCAGAAATAAAAGAATAAACGTGCAATATATATAGAAGGTGTAGGACTTATCTGCACAGTTCCGTGACAGTAGTCCAGGACTTGCTCTGCCCACAACCCTGACTTGGCAAGCCATAAGGCAGGTCCTCTCTAGAAGCCCTAGGAACACACTGACACTGTGCTGTGCCTGTGCCCTGCTGAATACTCTGACTCATGGTTGTTGTCAAAGATGACATATGTCACAGATTAAAGAGTGATCACTCTCAGCTTATCTATCGCCTACTGAGCAGTAGAGGCAAGAAGGTCAGTGTGTCCCCTTTCAGCAGCAGCAGTTCACAGCCAGACCATTGACTTGACCTGACGTGAATACAAGGGAACCAGCAGGTGGGGTACAGCACAGTCTCCTACAAGACTTCTGGTGGAAGCCGCTGCATCGAGCCCAGCTAAGACTGAAAGGGAACCTGAATAAGAGCTCAGGTAGACATATTCCTACTGACATGCCCATCTTAGAGCGTTGCAGCATCTGGTTTGCAGGCAAACATGTAGGTATGCCCTTAAAATATCTGGAAGAAATGTACATTAAGCACATCTTTCCAATATCTATGCTCTTGTCTTCTGTTTCCAGTAGACTGAACACAAACGTACAGTGTGGATTTGCTGCGGGATTATTACTGTGCATAGAATGAAATCTAACCGTTGAAACAGCAAGCATCTTACAAAAAAACCCCCACAAAACACAAAAAAAACCCACCAAAAAACAACCAAAAAACCCCAAATACAACATCAATAAAACAGCAGTGGTTTTAGCCAATTTTCACTCACAGTTACCAAAGCTGTGCAAAAATAGTAATTAGATACCTGTATTTACACCCACAGGCATGAACACAGAGTAAACATTTTTGTTTATATATGCTGAGGGTCTCAACCATCACTTAAAGAGATTATTAAGACAATAAAAATATGTCAGCCTTTGGGTTGGTATTAGTCCTGAAGGCCTTTGATAAAACTGTGAACAGAGGTGAAGCAACTACAAGTTTGAACTTGATCATAGCAGATGCCATCTGCTTTCTTTACAGTCTGTATTTTACTCTTTTTGCTCTCTCTTCCATTTGATTTAAAACACATTTTTAATCCTGGTCCCATCAGTGCAGCATTCTCAAAGAACATTTCTCATGATATAGAAGGTTTCCATATGGGTGAAGGTAATGAAAAAGTCATTTATTTCCAGCTTTGGGGCAATTCACAGAAACCTGCGTAGTGACTATGCAGGTTTGTAAAAACAAATCATTTCAGTTCTCCAGGCCCTAGGCTTCTTGACAGGTTATGTCTTGGCAGGTATCTATTTCATCTTTCCAAATATTTGATAGAATTTGCATGGCTTTTTGACAGCTAAACTCAGTGTTGCTGGGAGCTATTATTCTACTGCAGCCCTGCTTCATCCTCCTCTATCTGCTCAGCCATCCTCTGTCTGATGTGGGTATGGATTTTAAGACCAAATGCAGCTGCTTCAACACAAATTCTGCACTGTCTCCAAATCTGATACCATTCTTTTCAGCCCATAGAATGAACAGTTTTGGCACAACAACTTTATGGTGTTGACTCTTGAAGAGAGGATGGTGCTCTTAGGTGGCTACAGCAGTTTTGTTTTCCAGTTGTATGCCCTACTCTCCTGGAGGTCACCAACATGCAGCAGTGACATCTGAAGTCTAGGTGAAACAGCTCCCAGATCATTGCAGCTTATGAATTGGAATACTAGTTGAACCTGGACCAAGTTTTATATTGCCACTGTAATGGTCTGGAAACAGCACTGGCCTCAGTGGCTTCACTGCTCATCATCCAGATGTTCTTTGCCATAAAGGTGGTGATCTCCAGGAGGGGGCTGGGAAACAGCTGCGGGCAGTATGGCTTCAGCACTGGGACTTAAACACACTGCTTCAGCCCCCTGTGAAAAAATATGATTGTCCAAAAAGGTCAACTGTTCATTTGACCTCTACTCCCACTTAGTAATAAGAAATACCTTATCACACATGAACAAATTATTTTTATGCTTCTTTATCTTGTTTACAAGGCCTTTGCTAGATTCCAGGTTGGTTAAGATAATCTTATTACTTCAGGGGCCAAGGCAGCTCCTTCCCATTAATGTCTCATCCTGGGCTTAGAACAAAGATCTCAAGTTTAGACCTCTTTATTGTTATCCACACCTTACTCTTACTTACCTTAATGTGCTGCAGTGTGGTCTTAATGATGTTTCCTCTGCCAGACTTGAAAAAGTGACAATGGATTTGCTTTTTAATCACTATTGCTTCCTGAGAGTGCATGGGACTGGCATTCTTTGACTTTAATTAGTCATCTGTTGGTTTCTAGATGACATTTAACAGCATAGTCTCTGACCTGAATAGTGTGAGAGCTGCCTGTTTGGAAAAATGACTCTCTTTTCATGGGATACTGTTACTGCTTCTGCCAAAGGTGCTTCTCCACCTGGAGCCCTGAAAAAGAAAAGAAAGGGAATCATGACAGATGTTTTCTTCTAGGGTCTAAGCTAGAAGACATCTTCATCTTTTGACTAAAACTGCAATGGGTATTGTTTGACACTGAATTAAATCTTGTTGAACCTGGGAAGTTCAACCATTTCCCTTCACTGAAGATGGATGTAGCAAACATTAAGTACGTTTTCCTGCTGAAAACAAAGGCAAAGGAATCCTGTTGCTACAGGTAAAAGGGATTTGGTGTGCTTTTATTTGAAGCGTGAATGGATGATGGGAAGTTCAGGTAGAGAAAAAGTGAGAAGCTATCAGAAGACAAAAAATAATTAGATTTGCTTGGAGCCCAGAAAGAGGTACAAAGACAGGCTTGGTCCCAAACTAAAAGACTGTGAGGAGGAAATGACTGGATTCCTCCTCCACTGAAAAAATCCAAATTTTCTGTGTCATTGCAAATAAACAAACCAGCACAAACTAACCCAGCTCTACGCACGCTGTCTCCTCCTCACTGGAATATCCTAAAAAGCCCCAAATGTTTTCTAGGTACTTGGACCAAAAGGAAGGCAATTATCTGTGTTACGTCTTTTGGGAAGAAGGAGAATTTGTGTGGGCAGATCTATTCCCTGCTGTTCTACATTTGGTCGTGTTTCTGATGGGTGTATTCTGGTTAATTAAGCTTTACATAATTTGTTACTTAAATAATTGCTAACTTATTTGATTGTTAAGTAATTGTAAGGTCTAGATCTGGCAACAGGTAGAAAAAAGAAGTAGCATATATGCTCATGGAACATTTTCAGTCAGGTATTTTACTCTTCTCTCATTCTCTCCCTCTTTTCTCCCCATCTCTCAGAAGGATGGGGGGTATTCCATAACTTGACCCCAGTTATGCCTGTGCTCCAGTTATCTGACTTTTCCCTCCTTCTTACTATAACTAACATGTAATCATTACTTGGAGACAGCTGGAAGCTTTTCCTAAAAGAAAAGCAGAAAAAAAATGAGCAAGAGAGACCATGTTTTACAGCCCACCCAGAAGACCAAAAGCTTTCCCTTTTCAATACAACTCCCCGTGAGCCTGTTCTGTAAATAAAGCTAGGGTCCATATTCAAAGAAAAAAAAATCAAGCATAATTAAGAGAGCTTTACAGAAAAAACTTGAAAGTCATTTTAGCTTTCTAAACTGTCCATTACTGAGTTATATATGACCTGTATCAAACTCAACATCTTTGTTTAAAACTAAATATAATTCTCATTATCAAAATGACCCTTTGACTCCTCTCTATCTATCATTCTTTTCTCCACCCACAGTGGGTTGGCTACATGTTTAGAGCTTACTGAAGTGGGATCCTTACAGAAGAGAAGGGAGCTTTTCTACCAATAAGTGTCAGCAAAACCACGTGTTAGAGAGCCTCTTCCTTTCTTACGGAAGGGGAGAGCCAAGGATATAATTACTACGAATGGTGCATGGAGCACACTAGTCTTACACTTTACAGTTTGTATTTTTCATAATAGACTTCCTGTATCTTATTCTTCTGGGTAATTTCATGGTTTGTGCATTTAAAGGGGGAAATGGAACTTGAGTTTCATCACAGGTGTTTTTGACTGATAAAGATAGAGAATAAAGTCTATTTTTAGAGCTAGCTAGCTAATAAGTTTAATTGTTTATCACTAATGTTCCAAGACTCAGATGTTGTGCTAATTGCAATGGATGGTCTGAAGAGCAAGAAACAGATGCCAAAAATGACAAGACATGAAAATGTTACACCAATGTATTTAAAGGTCTACTTCAATATATCCTATAATCTACTTTAAAAAAAAAAAAAAAAAAGAAAAAAGAGACTTAAAATCTCAAAATGCAAAGCTTTTCTTCAAAAAGATCTATTACAGCTGGAAGCAAGCTTCATCCAAAATACCACTTACACCACTTGATTTTTACCACTTAATAAATGCAAGAAAAATATTTTGAAAATACAAAGCCCATAGAAAATGAGTAGTGCTTGGGGAAATTTCACTGGGAAATTTTAGATTTGTCTGTCTCCTCATCTTGTCCGCATTTACTCTTTACTCAAGTTGAATCACTTTAAGTTGTCCCTGGGTGTCATCTGGTCCAAACTCTACCCAAAGCAAGGCTAGCCTCCCAGTTGGATTAGGTTGCTCAGGGCCTGGCCCAGGACACAGAATCCCCAGTGATGAACACTGCACATCATCTTGGGGCACCTGTGCCAGCGTTTAAGGGCTCCCACAGTGGACAGGTTTTTTCCCTTAGAAATCCAGTTAGAATCTCTTTTGCTGCAAGTTGGGACTGCTGTCTTCTGTCCTTCAAGCATACACCCCTGAGAGGAGTATAGCTTCATTGTCTCAACAGCCCTCATTTTGCAGCTGCAGACTGCAATAAGACCCTGCCTTAGTCTTCTGTAAACTACGCCAAACAAACCCATCTCCCTCAGTCATGGAATATGTTATGTGCTCCAGGCATTTTAGTGACCTTCTGCTAACCTCTCCCAAGCTTGGCAGTATCTTTCCTGTACTAGGGTCCCAAAATTGGATACAGTACTCCAGATGTGGCCTCACAAGTGCATAAACAGAAAGGAGTAATCACTGGTGGCTGCATTCTTGCTAATGCAGCCCATCTTTCATATACTGGGCCCATCTTGCTCACAGTGCTGCTACTACTTAATATTTGTCTCTATAGGCACTCAGGATCCAAACAGGCCAAAAAATTATACTTGTGTAAAGCCCAGTTGAAATAAAATCTATGATATCACTTCTTTAAGGAATTATTAAACAAGTGTTTAATGTAGTATATCTTCAGAGAGTGTCTCATGAGGGGAATAAATCTAGATGTCCGAATCTAAGATCATAAACCCTTAAACCATGTAACATGGAAGTCCTGTTACTTCAAAAGCTCTTCTAACCTCAAGTCTCCAGTCACTAACAAAGTATGCAGAAGGCAACATTTAGTGCAGTTCCAAAATAGTCTGACGTTAGAAACTAAACCAAGCACTGGACTTTAAACTGTTTTGATGACGATGTTGTTGTCACTTACTGTTATTCTAAAATGTTCATTTACTCTGAACAAGTGCTATTAATTGGAGACTGATTTTTCCTAGCAATTTGAAAGCTGTAATGCATCATGGAACATTTCTTCTGTTCTGCTCAGGTAATTGTACGTATTGGTCAGTATGGTAGTTTCTTTTCTTTATAAGAAGAGCTGGTGACATATTGAGTACTCCCGTGTACACAATCGTGAAGTACTTATTTCAAGATATTTCCTTAAGTTATGCAGTTGTTTGCACAAATAGGTTCTACAAGTAACTGAGAAGCAGTGGAGAACTAAATCTTCATTTCCTCTCTTACATGTCACTGGATTCTTCTTACTAAACAGAGCTTCCCAGAATGTTTTATGTACACTCTATTTAAACTTACAGATATTACACAGTTATGTAGTTACTAGAATTCTAAATAAATGATGGCCCTAGAGAAGATAATTTTAACTTGCCTTACACTATCTCTTCCTCAGCATTAACTACTTGACTGCTAAGCAAGGTCTGTCAAACATAAGGTATAAAAACAGGAAGATGATTTATTTTGTTTGCTATGGTAGTTTTCAGGAAGGATCTAAAATGCTGTCTGAATGAGATCTTTTTCATGCAATGTTTTTTCAAAGTTTATCCAGGCACACGCAGTGATTTTGATAAAGCTTACAATAACGTAGGGATTGAACTAATAGTTTCTCAGGTCACCTGCCAAAAGGTTAGAGAGAATCAATAAGCAATTACCTATATGATTCTGAAGCCAAAACTGATCTCGCTGTTGTGAGAAAGCACAACCACAAAATGAAGGATAGACAAGATTTTTGCATAAGAAGGCAAATTCTATTCACGTTGATATCACTGAAACTACAGAATTAATTTCTCCAACCTTGGGGTAGAAAAAAGTGAACAAACAGCTATTCACATGTTCAGATAAAGCCTGTATCACTGAAATAGGGAGAGCATCAGGGAGAGCAAAGACAGTCTCCACCATTTACTACTTTTGTTTATCAATCAGCATCTCCATTTCATCTCTTGAAGTTTAACTCTTCAAGTCCTGTGCCACTAGCACACTGCAGCCACACGTCTAGAAATGCTGGTCAGTGTCATAGTGTCAAAAAAAGTTAAAGACATATTTTGTCCAGGAAATGAAAAAAAAAAAAAAAAGCTTTTGCTGGTATATGTTAGTAAATTTGCATATAAATTGCAGCTCTGTTAGAAAAATCTGTTGGTTCAGCTAAACTCATGAACACTACACTGGCAAAATCTTCCTATTGGACATGAGTCCTTTTCCAGGATACCTTATACAGGAATGGAAACTACTAAAGCCAACCCATCTCCCAGGAGATGGAGCAGAAATAGGCATTTTCCACTCTGAAATGTAACTTGCCCATGAGAACAGTTCAGTTACAAAAAATTCACTTGGAGCAACTGTGCAGCCCAGATTAAAACTGTGAATTCACAGAGGAATTTAGCTTCCATGGCTGTCAGTCCAGTATATTTAATGCTCACTAACCATTAGAAAAAAAAAATCTAAACTTTTTAAATATAATACTAAGCAAAAGACTATGGTCATCATGAAAATGCATATTTAAGAGAAACTAGAATACAAAGCCAAGCAGCCTGAATTGTCCACATCTGATTAATTCACAGAAAAATAGCCGGCTGTATTTCAGTTTCAGGCTTTATAAAAACAGCTACTTATTCATGTACCAGAACAACTTTTGCACCCACCTGACAAGAAATTGATCAACAAAATATGCTGTAAAAACTGCTTACAATTCCTAAATAGACTACGGAAAAAACAAATCCTAAGTTAATGACTCTTCTCAAATTTTCAGTATTCCAGTCATGACAGAAATGCATTTCACTGAATAGATCCTCTTTGAAACTCTAAGGTCATATATCGTCAAATAAATTGCTTCCTAATTAATCAGCTTGGGAAAAAAATCCTCCAAGAAATCCTAGTACAGTATGCTCAAGTAAAAAATTTAATTCCTTTTGTCTTCTTATATTCAACAAATATTATAATAAACGACTGTGCAGATGGGAATGTCCCCAGAACAGGGCCTGTTAAGTGAATATCCAAAAATTAAAAGTATTCACATCAAAAACATGAACCTAAGAAAGAAGGAAATTTCTTAAGGGATGAGAAACATACCTGATGTACAGGGAAAAGCAACACACCATATCATGTGACTGCTTCTTTCAATCAAAACTAATAAGCCTTTTCAACGTCATATATTAAATACATGCAAAAAGTACTCTGAAATTATATTAATAGAAATCGCTTAACAACTTATTTCAAATAACAGACAAATACAAGGAAACCACAAATCTTTCACAATTAATTAATAGAAAGATAACATATTTATTGAATAAATTATTTTAATCAAATTATTGTCTTGCATCTCCCAATTCAAGTTTCCATGACAACTTGTTTTTGCTCATGAATAGCAGGTTGTACCAAAGTATGATTCAGATGTACTCTACATTTTATTTGAGTTTATAAAGTAACAGCCTTAGTAAAGAGAATAGAAAATACAGGCTTATGACATTCATTTTACAAAATACATCAGCATGCATTACAAAAGACACCACAACTGTGATGTGATACTTCAATCACATTGAAATATTTCAATTTAAACTCCTGACTGCTGGCAATAGTGGCAAATACTGAAAAAGCAAAATTTTTGATTAGTTGAGTTCATCATTGGAATGATGGAATCAAGCCTATGTTTACAAAATATTTAATTGCTATAAATTAGGCTAGTCATATTTATTTCAAATCTGAACAAGTTTGGCTTGCAACTGAAATATTTCCATATGTAGTAGGTATAATCTTGAAAACCACAAAGAAACTAAAACTCCTGTTAACTTCTAAGTATCAGTATATGAATGACTAGCAGTAGAAAGTACAAGGCTATTCCATTCTCATTATGTGAGCTAAGTGTTAAATGAGAAGCAAAAAGTTTATGGTAAAAGTAGCTTTTTTGTCCTTCCACTGACTGTGGTGTCATCAAATGGAAAATATTTTAAATAAATGTATTATTTGGGGGTGTTTAGTACCTTGATATCCAAAAATACCCAGACTTTTGAGGATGACAGGATTAAAAGAGATGAAGTTGATACAGCATGAGGCAAGGAGCTTTGCAATATGAATAAATGAGCTGGACTTCTTTTTCAGGATAAATTCTTCTTACACAAGCTTGATTCTCTACCTGAGTTCATCAATTTGAAAACCTCCTAGAATTAATAGGGTAGATTTAAAAGAAAGCATTTGCAATTATCACAAAGGAAGTGTTCAGCTTTCCCCAAAGGACACATCTTTTTTTCTGTCTCCTGAAGTAGCTCTGGAGACAGGTGCAGAGACACATGAGCTTGCTCAGCACAGCTTATTAACTCAGGCTCAGAGCCATGGTAATGAAGCTATATGATCTGCAGGCCAAAGCTGGCCCATGTCCAGGCAACTTTAAGTGCAGTCAGAGCAAACGTATTCACTTTTTGTATCTGTCCATAAAAATGTACTCACAGCCAACATTTCAGCTTCAGGTATTCATTCTGATTGTCTCCATGTTTAGAAGTTCAGCATGTGATACACCAGGAGTGAGTTTTAGAGATGTTAAGCACCACGCGTATTTAGGCATCAGCTATGTTAACCCCCAGGAACAGAGCTGTTCATCTGAGTTTACTGGCCACATTTGAAAAGACTGGCCATGGTCAGTGGTTTACAACCTGAGGACTTGTGCATTATTTCTAACTGGAAATTATTTCTAACCGGAAATGAGAACAGGAAACCAAGCCTGTTCTCAACAGGTTAAGGTTGAGAATAAAAGGCACATCCACCAGAGTGTTTTTTAGAGAATCCACAAGGTGAAAAACACTGGCAGCTCTACCCAGGAAGGTACTCTGTTCACTGCCATAGAGCATCACTCCCCATCTCCCACTGACTGTACTGAGACTTCTCATCTCATTGAGTCACTGAAAACACAGATCACATGCAGAAATTTTTCTGCCCTCTATTTGTCAGTAACGTTTTCCTTTATGACTAAAGTCTGTGCATGGCATTGTTACTTAGCTTTCTGTATCTGCACAGGGCATCTGTTTTCTGTCGCCTTGTGCTAATGAATATTTACTCACAAAAGATTGTCACCAAGCACTACTTCAATCTGTTGCAGAGAAATGCTGATTTCAAGTGTTTCAGCGTGTTTGCCTGAGGCATTCAGTTGACCAATGCCTTTCACTTACTTGTGAAAGAACACATTTTTAGGCACTCTTAACCAGCTTCTGTTGTTATCTTTTGTCCTTCTCCCAGAGATGTCAAGAATCAAATTCTGTAAATAAAAAAGTAGGTTTATCACATCACATCACATTTGTACTACATTTCCCCAACAGTCTGTACACAGGCTTTCTCAGGTGGTGTTTAGAAGAGCTGATTTACTAACATGAGTCAGTCAGAAGTAAGAGGTAGATAATACCCCAATTCAGAATAGTGTTGATTGATCTTAACACAAGACAACAATAGGAAGAACACATGGAGCACAGCTGAGTCCCAAATAGCCAATTCTAGTATTTTAAAGGCAAGCTCAGTTGTTCTTCTATCACATATATAGTTATACTATCAGTAATTTCTGCCAAAAAAAAAAAAGAATTAGGAATACTACTAAATATTAATAAAACCACTGAATGAGGTGTTATGCAATTCCTCATAGTGTCTATACCATGTCATCTCACTTCTATACACTACACACACTGTACGTATAAAAATAGAATTTATGAACACTAAAATATGACAATATTGTATAGGATCTGCAATATTTTTCTCTGCTTACAGCATTTTTTTCTTATGGATCATGTATCCAAATTATTGTGCTACAGAGGAATCATAAAGCCATCAATAAATTATATAAGCTAGCTTTTCTAAAAAAAATATGGATTTGAGGTTTTAAATCTTTTAAAACATTACAGTTTTCAAACATACTAAACACTGCAATTTTAAAGCATATTTCTCCATAAAATTCCAAAGCTAGAACAAATATTGGATTAAATTATATTAATAATAGCTCATGAATAGAAATTATTTTGGAGAAAAAACCTACATAACTATATATTTTGAAAAAGAGAAGGAAACATTTCTTTGTCATGCTCTTTTTCCCCCCGATTATCTGTTGCGTTTAGAGGTTTCAAAAGTTGGAATAAATCTCCTAAGTGATAAATTAATGGGAACTGCACATTACCATGATCAAAGTCACCAGATAAATTGTAGGGGTTTGGCCTACTTATCAGATGAATAATCCCTCATTCATATAAATTTATGGGTAGGCCAGATGGAATGCACCACAAGTAAGTCTCTCTACTGAGGTTTTACCTGGAAAATACGTCAGTAGTGCAGCACCATACAAAACACGACAGGTCCAAGATAAAGAATTATATTCTCTTTTGCACAATGTAATGGCCAATTTATATTTTGTGACATTACACATCTTTGTAAAAAAAACCAAGGGTGTGCTTACAAATATTTCAAATCCAGAGAATATTCCAATAACCTGTATGTGCCATCTTTCGGCGCTAAACCTACTTCCTACCAGTGACCTTTTCTATTAAGACCATAACGAGATAAACACATGGTGACTATCTTTCTTTAAACAAAGGCTTGATTTCAGTGTATTAGGTTATCTGTACAGGAAAGCACAGAAACAACTAAACTTCAGTAGAAAGTCCTAAGTGCTCCATTAGCTCCATTTTGTGCAAACAGTTCGGTGAACCATACTGAATTGTAGTAATGAAGCAGCAAATATTTTCAGCACAATGCATAATAAGTGTCTTGATTTGAAAGTTAATTCACAGAATGCATCAAAAAATATTACCTATATTCACTCCACAACAAATTTCTGTATGCGTATATGTCTGCAAAAGGGAGTTAGCACAACTCTACAGAAACAAAGAGTTAATGTCTTCATGGCAGCCATGTGAAGTACAATTGTGATTGCTGAACAGATCAAGGGCCTTGCATAATGATGTTGAATTATCGTTCTCTACAAGACCACATGTACTAGAAAGTCTTACTTCTGCCAGGAAGAAAAATCTGCTCACTCTCCTCTCCATCTGCTTCCAGTCTCCCAGGGCCACAGTGAGGACACACAGGGACCCTCTTCACGC